>NW_025958304.1:0-48740 GCF_023159225.1 Perognathus longimembris pacificus | reverse complement strand
AGCGCTAGCACACAGGAGCAAAGACAATCAGCGCAGCTTGATGCGTAGTAAAAAAAATAATAAATAGACAACTGGTCGACCTCATTAGAAATAAAAACCCAAAAGATTAGATAGACAAACAAACAAACACATAAATGTGGAGAGAAGGGCAGTGCGCGCATGAGCAAAGGTAAACAGCAGACAGACCTGAATCCTTATCTTTACAAGGTCGACCTCAGAACTTTGTTCAGTTTGTCTCGGTGACGGATAATGGAAGGAAGGGCAGGCAACTGGTCGACTTCATTTAAATAAACAAATAAAATATAAGATAAACTCTCAGGAATAGATAAATAATAACATAAAAATTGAAAAGTGGAGAAAGCGAGAGCTCGCGAATGCACTCAAGCAAACACAAACAGCACAGCACGATGCGTATTTTTTTATAAATTGACAAAATAAAACAAAAATAAATCAAAAATAAAAATAAGTGGAAAAGGCGAGAGTGCGCGAGCACACAGGAGCAAAGACAAGCAGCGCAGCTTGATGCGTAGTAAAAAAAAATAATAAATAGACAACTGGTCGACCTCATTAGAAATAAAAACCCAAAAGATTAGATAGACAAACAAACAAACACATAAATGTGGAGAGAAGGGCAGTGCGCGCAGGAGCAAAGGTAAACAGCAGACAGACCTGAATCCTTATCTTTACAAGGTCGACCTCAGAACTTTGTTCAGTTTGTCTCGGTGACGGATAATGGAAGGAAGGGCAGGCAACTGGTCGACTTCATTTAAATAAACAAATAAAAAAAAAGATAAACTCAGGAATGGATAAATAATAACAAAAAAATTGTAAATTGGAGAAAGCGAGAGCGCACGAATGCACTCAAGCAAACAAACAGCACAGCACGATGCGTATTTTTTTTAAATTGACAAAATAAATCAAAAATAAATCAAAAATAAAAATAAGTGGAAAAGGCGAGAGTGCGCGAGCACACAGGAGCAAAGACAAGCAGCGCAGCTTGATGCGTAGTAAAGAAAATAATAAATAGGACAACTGGTCGACCTCATTAGAAATAAAAAACCCAAAAGATTAGATAGACAAACAAACAAACACATAAATGTGGAGAGAAGGGCAGTGCGCGCAGGAGCAAAGGTAAACAGCAGACAGACCTGAATCCTTATCTTTACAAGGTCGACCTCAGAACTTTGTTCAGTTTGTCTCGGTGACGGATAATGGAAGGAAGGGCAGGCAACTGGTCGACTTCATTTAAATAAACAAATAAAAAATAAGACAAACTCTCAGGAATAGATAAATAATAACAAAAAAATTGTAAAGTGGAGAAAGCGAGAGCGCGCGAATGCACTCAAGCAAACACAAACAGCACAGCACGATGCGTATTTTTTTTTAAATTGACAAAATAAATCAAAAATAAAAATAAGTGGAAAAGGCGAGAGTGCGCGAGCACACAGGAGCAAAGACAATCAGCGCAGCTTGATGCGTAGTAAAAAAAATAATAAATAGACAACTGGTCGACCTCATTAGAAATAAAAACCCAAAAGATTAGATAGACAAACAAACAAACACATAAATGTGGAGAGAAGGGCAGTGCGCGCATGAGCAAAGGTAAACAGCAGACAGACCTGAATCCTTATCTTTACAAGGTCGACCTCAGAACTTTGTTCAGTTTGTCTCGGTGACGGATAATGGAAGGAAGGGCAGGCAACTGGTCGACTTCATTTAAATAAACAAATAAAATATAAGATAAACTCTCAGGAATAGATAAATAATAACAAAAAAATTGTAAAGTGGAGAAAGTGAGAGCGCGCGAATGCACTCAAGCAAACACAAACAGCACAGCACGATGCGTATTTTTTTTAAATTGACAAAATAAATCAAAAATAAATCAAAAATAAAAATAAGTGGAAAAGGCGAGAGTGCGCGAGCACACAGGAGCAAAGACAAGCAGCGCAGCTTGATGCGTAGTAAACAAAATAATAAATAGACAACTGGTCGACCTCATTAGAAATAAAAACCCAAAAGATTAGATAGACAAACAAACAAACACATAAATGTGGAGAGAAGGGCAGTGCGGGCAGGAGCAAAGATAAACAGCAGACAGACCTGAATCCTTATCTTTACAAGGTCGACCTCAGAACTTTGTTCAGTTTGTCTCGGTGACGGATAATGGAAGGAAGGGTAGGCAACTGGTCGACTTCATTTAAATAAACAAATAAAAAATAAGATAAACTCAGGAATGGATAAATAATAACAAAAAAATTGTAAATTGGAGAAAGCGAGAGCGCACGAATGCACTCAAGCAAACAAACAGCACAGCACGATGCGTATTTTTTTTTTAAATTGACAAAATAAATCAAAAATAAATCAAAAATAAAAATAAGTGGAAAAGGCGAGAGTGCGCGAGCACACAGGAGCAAAGACAAGCAGCGCAGCTTGATGCGTAGTAAAAAAAATAATAAATAGACAACTGGTCGACCTCATTAGAAATAAAAACCCAAAAGATTAGATAGACAAACAAACAAACACATAAATGTGGAGAGAAGGGCAGTGCGCACAGGAGCAAAGGTAAACAGCAGACAGACCTGAATCCTTATCTTTACAAGTTCGACCTCAGAACATTGTTCAGTTTGTCTCGGTGACGGATAATGGAAGGAAGGGCAGGCAACTGGTCGACTTCATTTAAATAAACAAATAAAAAATAAGATAAACTCTCAGGAATAGATAAATAATAACAAAAAAATTGTAAAGTGGAGAAAGCGAGAGCGCGCGAATGCACTCAAGCAAACACAAACAGCACAGCACGATGCGTATTTTGTTTTAAATGGACAAAATAAATCAAAAATAAAAATAAGTGGAAAAGGCGAGAGAGCGCTAGCACACAGGAGCAAAGACAATCAGCGCAGCTTGATGCGTAGTAAAAAAAATAATAAATAGACAACTGGTCGACCTCATTAGAAATAAAAACCCAAAAGATTAGATAGACAAACAAACAAACACATAAATGTGGAGAGAAGGGCAGTGCGCGCATGAGCAAAGGTAAACAGCAGACAGACCTGAATCCTTATCTTTACAAGGTCGACCTCAGAACTTTGTTCAGTTTGTCTCGGTGACGGATAATGGAAGGAAGGGCAGGCAACTGGTCGACTTCATTTAAATAAACAAATAAAAAATAAGATAAACTCTCAGGAATAGATAAATAATAACAAAAAAATTGTAAAGTGGAGACAGCGAGAGCGCGTGAATGCACTCAAGCAAACACAAACAGCACAGCACGATGCGTATTTTTTTTTAAATTGACAAAATAAATCAAAAATAAAAATAAGTGGAAAAGGCGAGAGTGCGCGAGCACACAGGAGCAAAGACAAGCAGCGCAGCTTGATGCGTAGTAAAAAAAATAATAAATAGACAACTGGTCGACCTCATTAGAAATAAAAACCCAAAAGGTTAGATAGACAAACAAACAAACACATAAATGTGGAGAGAAGGGCAGTGCGCGCATGAGCAAATGTAAACAGCAGACAGACCTGAATCCTTATCTTTACAAGGTCGACCTCAGAACTTTGTTCAGTTTGTCTCGGTGACGGATAATGGAAGGAAGGGCAGGCAACTGGTCGACTTCATTTAAATAAACAAATAAAATATAAGATAAACTCTCAGGAATAGATAAATAATAACAAAAAAATTGTAAAGTGATTAAAGCGAGAGCGCGCGAATGCACTCAAGCAAACACAAACAGCACAGCACGATGCGTATTTTTTTTTAAATTGACAAAATAAATCAAAAATAAATCAAAAATAAAAAGAAGTGGAAAAGGCGAGAGTGCGCGAGCACACAGGAGCAAAGACAAGCAGCGCAGCTTGATGCGTAGTAAAAAAAATAATAAATAGACAACTGGTCGACCTCATTAGAAATAAAAACCCAAAAGATTAGATATACAAACAAACAAACACATAAATGTGGAGAGAAGGGCAGTGCGCGCAGGAGCAAAGGTAAACAGCAGACAGACCTGAATCCTTATCTTTACAAGGTCGACCTCAGAACTTTGTTCAGTTTGTCTCGGTGACGGATAATGGAAGGAAGGGCAGGCAACTGGTCGACTTCATTTAAATAAACAAATAAAAAATAAGATAAACTCTCAGGAATAGATAAATAATAACAAAAAAACTGTAAAGTTGAGAAAGCGAGAGCGCGCGAATGCACTCAAGCAAACACAAACAGCACAGCACGATGCGTATTTATTTTAATTGACAAAATAAATCAAAAATAAAAATAAGTGGAAAAGGCGAGAGTCCGCGAGCACACAGGACCAAAGAGAAGCAGCGCAGCTTGATGCGTAGTAAAAAAAATAATAAATAGACAACTGGTCGACCTCATTAGAAATAAAAACCCAAAAGATTAGATAGACAAACAAACAAACACATAAATGTGGAGAGAAGGGCAGTGCGCGCAGGAGCAAAGGTAAACAGCAGACAGACCTGAATCCTTATCTTTACAAGGTCGACCTCAGAACTTTGTTCAGTTTGTCTCGGTGACGGATAATGGAAGGAAGGGCAGGCAACTGGTCGACTTCATTTAAATAAACAAATAAAAAATAAGATAAACTCAGGAATGGATAAATAATAACAAAAAAATTGTAAATTGGAGACAGCGAGAGCGCGCGAATGCACTCAAGCAAACACAAACAGCACAGCACGATGCGTATTTTTTTTTAAAATTGACAAAATAAATCAAAAATAAAATCAAAAATAAAAATAAGTGGAAAAGGAGAGAGTGCGCGAGCACACAGGAGCAAAGACAAGCAGCGCAGCTTGATGCGTAGTAAAAAAAATAATAAATAGACAACTGGTCGACCTCATTAGAAATAAAAACCCAAAAGATTAGATAGACAAACAAACAAACACATAAATGTGGAGAGAAGGGCAGTGCGCGCAGGAGCAAAGGTAAACAGCAGACAGACCTGAATCCTTATATTTACAAGGTCGACCTCAGAACTTTGTTCAGTTTGTCTCGGTGACGGATAATGGAAGGAAGGGCAGGCAACTGGTCGACTTCATTTAAATAAACAAATAAAAAATAAGATAAACTCTCAGGAATAGATAAATAATAACAAAAAAATTGTAAAGTGGAGAAAGCGAGAGCGCGCGAATGCACTCAAGCAAACACAAACAGCACAGCACGATGCGTATTTTTTTCAAAAATTGACAAAATAAATCAAAAATAAATCAAAAATAAAAATAAGTGGAAAAGGCGAGAGTGCGCGAGCACACAGGAGCAAAGACAAGCAGCGCAGCTTGATGCGTAGTAAAAAAAATAATAAATAGACAACTGGTCGACTTCATTAGAAATAAAAACCCAAAAGATTAGATAGACAAACAAACAAACAAATAAATGTGGGGAGAAGGGCAGTGCGCGCAGGAGCAAAGGTAAACAGCAGACAGACCTGAATCCTTATCTTTACAAGGTCGACCTCAGAACTTTGTTCAGTTTGTCTCGGTGACGGATAATGGAAGGAAGGGCAGGCAACTGGTGACTTCATTTAAATAAACAAATAAAAAATAAGGTAAACTCTCAGGAATAGATAAATAATAACAAAAAAACTGTAAAGTTGAGAAAGCGAGAGCGCGCGAATGCACTCAAGCAAACACAAACAGCACAGCACGATGCGTATTTTTTTTAATTGACAAAATAAATCAAAAATAAAAATAAGTGGAAAAGGCGAGAGTCCGCGAGCACACAGGACCAAAGACAAGCAGCGCAGCTTGATGCGTAGTAAAAAAAATAATAAATAGACAACTGGTCGACCTCATTAGAAATAAAAACCCAAAAGATTAGATAGACAAACAAACAAACACATAAATGTGGAGAGAAGGGCAGTGCGCGCAGGAGCAAAGGTAAACAGCAGACAGACCTGAATCCTTCTCTTTACAAGGTCGACCTCAGAACTTTGTTCAGTTTGTCTCGGTGATGGATAATGGAAGGAAGGGCCGGCAACTGGTCGACTTCATTAAAATAAACAATTAAAAAATAAGATAAACTCTCAGGAATAGATAAATAATAACAAAAAAATTGTAAAGTGGAGAAAGCGAGAGCGCGCAAATGCAATCAAGCAAACACAAACAGCACAGCACGATGCGAATTTTTTTCAAAAATTGACAAAATAAATAAAAAATAAATCAAAAATAAAAATAAGTGGAAAAGGCGAGAGTCCGCGAGCACACAGGAGCAAAGACAAGCAGCGCAGCTTGATGCGTAGTAAAAAAAATAATAAATAGACAACTGGTCGACCTCATTAGAAATAAAAACCCAAAAGATTAGATAGACAAACAAACAAACACATAAATGTGGAGAGAAGGGCAGTGCGCGCAGGAGCAAAGGTAAACAGCAGACAGACCTGAATCCTTATATTTACAAGGTCGACCTCAGAACTTTGTTCAGTTTGTCTCGGTGACGGATAATGGAAGGAAGGGCAGGCAACTGGTCGACTTCATTTAAATAAACAAATAAAAAATAAGATAAACTCAGGAATGGATAAATAATAACAAAAAAATTGTAAATTGGAGAAAGCGAGAGCGCGCGAATGCACTCAAGCAAACACAAACAGCACAGCACGATGCGTATTTTTTTTTAAAATTGACAAAATAAATCAAAAATAAATCAAAAATAAAAATAAGTGGAAAAGGAGAGAGTGCGCGAGCACACAGTAGCAAAGACAAGCAGCACAGCTTGATGCGTAGTAAAAAAAATAATAAATAGACAACTGGTCGACCTCATTAGAAATAAAAACCCAAAAGATTAGATAGACAAACAAACAAACACATAAATGTGGAGAGAAGGGCAGTGCGCGCAGGAGCAAAGGTAAACAGCAGACAGACCTGAATCCTTATATTTACAAGGTCGACCTCAGAACTTTGTTCAGTTTGTCTCGGTGACGGATAATGGAAGGAAGGGCAGGCAACTGGTCGACTTCATTTAAATAAACAAATAAAAAATAAGATAAACTCTCAGGAATAGATAAATAATAACAAAAAAATTGTAAAGTGGAGAAAGCGAGAGCGCGCGAATGCACTCAAGCAAACACAAACAGCACAGCACGATGCGTATTTTTTTCAAAAATTGACAAAATAAATCAAAAATAAATCAAAAATAAAAATAAGTGGAAAAGGCGAGAGTGCGCGAGCACACAGGAGCAAAGACAAGCAGCGCAGCTTGATGCGTAGTAAAAAAAATAATAAATAGACAACTGGTCGACCTCATTAGAAATAAAAACCCAAAAGATTAGATAGACAAACAAACAAACAAATAAATGTGGGGAGAAGGGCAGTGCGCGCAGGAGCAAAGGTAAACAGCAGACAGACCTGAATCCTTATCTTTACAAGGTCGACCTCAGAACTTTGTTCAGTTTGTCTCGGTGACGGATAATGGAAGGAAGGGCAGGCAACTGGTCGACTTCATTTAAATAAACAAATAAAAAATAAGATAAACGCTCAGTAATAGATAAATAATAACAAAAAAATTGTAAAGTGGAGAAAGCGAGAGCGCGCGAATGCACTCAAGCAAACACAAACAGCACAGCACGATGCGTATTTTTTTTAAAAATTGACAAAATAAATCAAAAATAAATCAAAAATAAAAATAAGTGGAAAAGGCGAGAGTGCGCGAGCACACAGGAGCAAAGACAAGCAGCGCAGCTTGATGCGAAGTAAAAAAAATAATAAATAGACAACTGGTCAACCTCATTAGAAATAAAAACCCAAAAGATTAGATAGACAAACAAACAAACACATAAATGTGGAGAGAAGGGCAGTGCGGGCAGGAGCAAAGGTAAACAGCAGACAGACCTGAATCCTTCTCTTTACAAGGTCGACCTCAGAACTTTGTTCAGTTTGTCTCGGTGATGGATAATGGAAGGAAGGGCAGGCAACTGGTCGACTTCATTAAAATAAACAATTAAAAAATAAGATAAACTCTCAGGAATAGATAAATAATAACAAAAAAATTGTAAATTGGAGAAAGCGAGAGTGCGCGAATGCACTCAAGCAAACACAAACAGCACAGCACGATGCGTATTTTTTTTAAAATTGACAAAATAAATCAAAAATAAATCAAAAATAAAAATAAGTGGAAAAGGCGAGAGTGCGCGAGCACACAGGAGCAAAGACAAGCAGCGCAGCTTGATGCGTAGTAAAAAAAATAATAAATAGACAACTGGTCGACCTCATTAGAAATAAAAACCCAAAAGATTAGATAGACAAACAAACAAACACATAAATGTGGAGAGAAGGGCAGTGCGCGCAGGAGCAAAGGTAAACAGCAGACAGACCTGAATCCTTATATTTACAAGGTCGACCTCAGAACTTTGTTCAGTTTGTCTCGGTGACGGATAATGGAAGGAAGGGCAGGCAACTGGTCGACTTCATTTAAATAAACAAATAAAAAATAAGATAAACTCTCAGGAATAGATAAATAATAACAAAAAAATTGTAAAGTGGAGAAAGCGAGAGCGCGCGAATGCACTCAAGCAAACACAAACAGCACAGCACGATGCGTATTTTTTTCAAAAATTGACAAAATAAATCAAAAATAAATCAAAAATAAAAATAAGTGGAAAAGGCGAGAGTGCGCGAGCACACAGGAGCAAAGACAAGCAGCGCAGCTTGATGCATAGTAAAAAAAATAATAAATAGACAACTGGTCGACCTCATTAGAAATAAAAACCCAAAAGATTAGATAGACAAACAAACAAACAAATAAATGTGGAGAGAAGGGCAGTGCGCGCAGGAGCAAAGGTAAACAGCAGACAGACCTGAATCCTTATCTTTACAAGGTCGACCTGAGAACTTTGTTCAGTTTGTCTCGGTGACGGATAATGGAAGGAAGGGCAGGCAACTGGTCGACTTCATTTAAATAAACAAATAAAAAATAAGATAAACTCTCAGGAATAGATAAATAATAACAAAAAAAATTGTAAAGTGGAGAAAGCGAGAGCGCGCGAATGCTCTCAAGCAACCACAAACAGCACAGCACGATGCGTATTTTTTTCAAAAATTGACAAAATAAATCAAAAATAAATCAAAAATAAAAATAAGTGGAAAAGGCGAGAGTCCGCGAGCACACAGGAGCAAAGACAAGCAGCGCAGCTTGATGCGTAGTAAAAAAAATAATAAATAGACAACTGGTCGACCTCATTAGAAATAAAAACACAAAAGATTAGATAGACAAACAAACAAACACATAAATGTGGAGAGAAGGGCAGTGCGCGCAGGAGCAAAGGTAAACAGCAGACAGACCTGAATCCTTATCTTTACAAGGTCGACCTCAGAACTTTGTTCAGTTTGTCTCGGTGACGGATAATGGAAGGAAGGGCAGGCAACTGGTGACTTCATTTAAATAAACAAATAAAAAATAAGATAAACTCTCAGGAATAGATAAATAATAACAAAAAAACTGTAAAGTTGAGAAAGCGAGAGCGCGCGAATGCACTCAAGCAAACACAAACAGCACAGCACGATGCGTATTTTTTTAATTGACAAAATAAATCAAAAATAAAAATAAGTGGAAAAGGCGAGAGAGCGCTAGCACACAGGAGCAAAGACAATCAGCGCAGCTTGATGGGTAGTAAAAAAAATAATAAATAGACAACTGGTCGACCTCATTAGAAATAAAAACCCAAAAGATTAGATAGACAAACAAACAAACACATAAATGTGGAGAGAAGGGCAGTGCGCGCAGGAGCAAAGGTAAACAGCAGACAGACCTGAATCCTTATATTTACAAGGTCGACCTCAGAACTTTGTTCAGTTTGTCTCGGTGACGGATAATGGAAGGAAGGGCAGGCAACTGGTCGACTTCATTTAAATAAACAAATAAAAAATAAGATAAACTCTCAGGAATAGATAAATAATAACAAAAAAATTGTAAAGTGGAGAAAGCGAGAGCGCGCGAATGCACTGAAGCAAACACAAGCAGCACAGCACGATGCGTATTTTTTTTTAAATTGACAAAATAAATCAAAAATAAATCAAAAATAAAAATAAGTGGAAAAGGCGAGAGTGCGCGAGCACACAGGAGCAAAGACAAGCAGCGCAGCTTGATGCGTAGTAAAAAAAATAATAAATAGACAACTGGTCGACCTCATTAGAAATAAAAACCCAAAAGATTAGATAGACAAACCAACAAACACATAAATGTGGAGAGAAGGGCAGTGCGCGCAGGAGCAAAGGTAAACAGCAGACAGACCTGAATCCTTATCTTTACAAGGTCGACCTCAGAACTTTGTTCAGTTTGTCTCGGTGACAGATAATGGAAGGAAGGGCAGGCAACTGGTCGACTTCATTTAAATAAACAAATAAAAAATAAGATAAACTCTCAGGAATAGATAAATAATAACAAAAAAATTGTAAAGTGCAGGAAGCGAGAGCGCGCGAATGCACTCAAGCAAACACAAGCAGCACAGCACGATGCGTATTTTTTTTTAAAATTGACAAAATAAATCAAAAATAAATCAAAAATAAAAATAAGTGGAAAAGGCTAGAGTGCGCGAGCACACAGGAGCAAAGACAAGCAGCGCAGCTTGATGCGTAGTAAAAAAAATAATAAATAGACAACTGGTCGACCTCATTAGAAATAAAAACCCAAAAGATTAGATAGACAAACAAACAAACACATAAATGTGGAGAGAAGGGCAGTGCGCGCAGGAGCAAAGGTAAACAGCAGACAGACCTGAATCCTTATCTTTACAAGGTCGACCTCAGAACTTTGTTCAGTTTGTCTCGGTGACGGATAATGGAAGGAAGGGCAGGCAACTGGTCGACTTCATTTAAATAAACAAATAAAAAATAAGATAAACTCTCAGGAATAGATAAATAATAACAAAAAAATTGTAAAGTGGAGAAAGAGAGAGCACGCGAATGCACTCAAGCAAACACAAGCAGCACAGCACGATGCGTATTTTTTTTAAATTGACAAAATAAATCAAAAATAAATCAAAAATAAAAATAAGTGGAAAAGGCGAGACTGCGCGAGCACACAGGAGCAAAGACAAGCAGCGCAGCTTGATGCGTAGTAAAAAAAATAATAAATAGACAACTGGTCGACCTCATTAGAAATAAAAACCCAAAAGATTAGATAGACAAACAAACAAACACATAAATGTGGAGAGAAGGTCAGTGCGCGCAGGAGCAAAGGTAAACAGCAGACAGACCTGAATCCTTATCTTTACAAGGTCGACCTCAGAACTTTGTTCAGATTGTCTCGGTGACAGATAATGGAAGGAAGGGCAGGCAACTGGTCGACTTCATTTAAATAAACAAATAAAAAATAAGATAAACTCTCAGGAATAGATAAATAATAACAAAAAAATTGTAAAGTGCAGAAAGCGAGAGCGCGCGAATGCACTCAAGCAAACACAAACAGCACAGCACGATGCGTATTTTTTTTAAAATTGACAAAATAAATAAAAAATAAATCAAAAATAAAAATAAGTGGAAAAGGCGAGAGTGCGCGAGCACACAGGAGCAAAGACAAGCAGCGCAGCTTGATGCGTAGTAAAAAAAATAATAAATAGACAACTGGTCGACCTCATTAGAAATAAAAACCCAAAAGATTAGATAGACAAACAAACAAACACATAAATGTGGAGAGAAGGGCAGTGCGCGCAGGAGCAAAGGTAAACAGCAGACAGACCTGAATCCTTATCTTTACAAGGTCGACCTCAGAACTTTGTTCAGTTTGTCTTGGTGACGGATAATGGAAGGAAGGGCGGGCTACTGGTCGACTTCATTTAAATAAACAAATAAAAAATAAGATAAACTCTCAGGAATAGACAAATAATAACAAAAAAATTGTAAAGTGGAGAAAGCGAGAGCGCGTGAATGCACTCAAGCAAACACAAACAGCACAGCACGATGCGTATTTTTTTTTAAATTGACAAAATAAATCAAAAATAAAAATAAGTGGAAAAGGCGAGAGTGCGCGAGCACACAGGAGCAAAGACAAGCAGCGCAGCTTGATGCGTAGTAAAAAAAATAATAAATAGACAACTGGTCGACCTCATTAGAAATAAAAACCCAAAAGATTAGATAGACAAACAAACAAACACATAAATGTGGAGAGAAGGGCAGTGCGCGCAGGAGGAAAGGTAAAGAGCAGACAGACCTGAATCCTTATCTTTACAAGGGCGACCTCAGAACTTTGTTCAGTTTGTCTCGGTTACGGATAATGGAAGGAAGTGCAGGCAAGTGGTCGACTTCATTTAAATAAACAAATAAAAAATAAGATAAACTCTCAGGAATAGATAAATAATAACAAAAAAATTGTAAAGTGGGAAAGCAAGAGCGCGCGAATGCACTCAAGCAAACACAAACAGCACAGCACGATGCGTATTTTTTTTTAAAATTGACAAAATATATCATAAATAAATCAAAAATGAATATAAGTGGAAAAGGCGAGTGTGCGCGAACACATAGGAGCAAAGACAAGCAGCGCAGCTTGATGCGTAGTAAAAAAAATAATAAATAGAAAACTGGTCGACCTCATTAGAAATAAAAACCCAAAAGATTAGATAGACAAAAAAACAAACACATAAATGTGGAGAGAAGGGCAGTGCGCGCAGGAGCAAAGGTAAACAGCAGACAGACCTGAATCCTTATCTTTACAAGGTCTACCTCAGAACTTTGTTCTGTTTGTCTCTGTGACGGATAATGGAAGGAAGGGCAGGCAACTGGTCGACTTCATTTAAACAAACAAATAAAAAATAAGATAAACTCTCAGGAATAGATAAATAATAACAAAAAAATTGTAAAGTGGAGAAAGCGAGAGAGCGTGAATGCACTCAAGCAAACACAAACAGCACAGCACGATGCGTATTTTTTTTAAATTGACAAAATAAATCAAAAATAAATCAAAAATAAAAATAAGTGGAAAAGGCGAGAGTGCGCGAGCACACACGAGCAAAGACAAGCAGCGCAGCTTGATGCGTAGGAAAAAAAATATTAAATAGACAACTGGTCGACCTCATTAGAAATAAAAACCCAAAAGATTAGATAGACAAACAAACAAACACATAAATGTGGAGAGAAGGGCAGTGCGCGCAGGAGCAAAGGTAAACAGCAGACAGACCTGAATCCTTGTCTTTACAAGGTCGACCTCAGAACTTTGTTCAGTTTGTCTCGGTGACGGATAATGGAAGGAAGGGCAGGCAACTGGTCGACTTCATTTAAATAAACAAATAAAAAATAAGATAAACTCTCAGGAATAGATAAATAATAACAAAAAAATTGTAAAGTGGAGAAAGCGAGAGCGCGCGAATGCACTGAAGCAAACACAAGCAGCACAGCACGATGCGTATTTTTTTTAAATTGACAAAATAAATCAAAAATAAATCAAAAATAAAAATAAGTGGAAAAGGCGAGAGTGCGCGAGCACACAGGAGCAAAGACAAGCAGCGCAGCTTGATGCGAAGTAAAAAAAATAATAAATAGACAACTGGTCGACCTCATTAGAAATAAAAACCCAAAAGATTAGATAGACAAACAAACAAACACATAAATGTGGAGAGAAGGGCAGTGCGCGCAGGAGCAAAGTTAAACAGCAGACAGACCTGAATCCTTATCTTTACAAGGTCGACCTCAGAACTTTGTTCTGTTTGTCTCGGTGACAGATAATGGAAGGAAGGGCAGGCAACTGGTCGACTTCATTTAAATAAACAAATAAAAAATAAGATAAACTCTCAGGAATAGATAAATAATAACAAAAAAATTGTAAAGTGCAGGAAGCGAGAGCGCGCGAATGCACTCAAGCAAACACAAACAGCACAGCACGATGCGTATTTTTTTTTAAATTGACAAAATAAATCAAAAATAAAAATAAGTGGAAAAGGCGAGAGTGCGCGAGCACACAGGAGCAAAGACAAGCAGCGCAGCTTGATGCGTAGTAAAAAAAATAATAAATAGACAACTGGTCGACCTCATTAGAAATAAAAACCCAAAAGATTAGATAGACAAACAAACAAACACATAAATGTGGAGAGAAGGGCAGTGCGCGCAGGAGGAAAGGTAAAGAGCAGACAGACCTGAATCCTTATCTTTACAAGGGCGACCTCAGAACTTTGTTCAGTTTGTCTCGGTTACGGATAATGGAAGGAAGTGCAGGCAAGTGGTCGACTTCATTTAAATAAACAAATAAAAAATAAGATAAACTCTCAGGAATAGATAAATAATAACAAAAAAATTGTAAAGTGGGAAAGCAAGAGCGCGCGAATGCACTCAAGCAAACACAAACAGCACAGCACGATGCGTATTTTTTTTTAAAATTGACAAAATATATCATAAATAAATCAAAAATGAATATAAGTGGAAAAGGCGAGTGTGCGCGAACACATAGGAGCAAAGACAAGCAGCGCAGCTTGATGCGTAGTAAAAAAAATAATAAATAGACAACTGGTCGACCTCATTAGAAATAAAAACCCAAAAGATTAGATAGACAAAAAAACAAACACATAAATGTGGAGAGAAGGGCAGTGCGCGCAGGAGCAAAGGTAAACAGCAGACAGACCTGAATCCTTATCTTTACAAGGTCTACCTCAGAACTTTGTTCTGTTTGTCTCTGTGACGGATAATGGAAGGAAGGGCAGGCAACTGGTCGACTTCATTTAAACAAACAAATAAAAAATAAGATAAACTCTCAGGAATAGATAAATAATAACAAAAAAATTGTAAAGTGGAGAAAGCGAGAGAGCGTGAATGCACTCAAGCAAACACAAACAGCACAGCACGATGCGTATTTTTTTTAAATTGACAAAATAAATCAAAAATAAATCAAAAATAAAAATAAGTGGAAAAGGCGAGAGTGCGCGAGCACACACGAGCAAAGACAAGCAGCGCAGCTTGATGCGTAGGAAAAAAAATATTAAATAGACAACTGGTCGACCTCATTAGAAATAAAAACCCAAAAGATTAGATAGACAAACAAACAAACACATAAATGTGGAGAGAAGGGCAGTGCGCGCAGGAGCAAAGGTAAACAGCAGACAGACCTGAATCCTTGTCTTTACAAGGTCGACCTCAGAACTTTGTTCAGTTTGTCTCGGTGACGGATAATGGAAGGAAGGGCAGGCAACTGGTCGACTTCATTTAAATAAACAAATAAAAAATAAGATAAACTCTCAGGAATAGATAAATAATAACAAAAAAATTGTAAAGTGGAGAAAGCGAGAGCGCGCGAATGCACTGAAGCAAACACAAGCAGCACAGCACGATGCGTATTTTTTTTTAAATTGACAAAATAAATCAAAAATAAATCAAAAATAAAAATAAGTGGAAAAGGCGAGAGTGCGCGAGCACACAGGAGCAAAGACAAGCAGCGCAGCTTGATGCGAAGTAAAAAAAATAATAAATAGACAACTGGTCGACCTCATTAGAAATAAAAACCCAAAAGATTAGATAGACAAACAAACAAACACATAAATGTGGAGAGAAGGGCAGTGCGCGCAGGAGCAAAGTTAAACAGCAGACAGACCTGAATCCTTATCTTTACAAGGTCGACCTCAGAACTTTGTTCTGTTTGTCTCGGTGACAGATAATGGAAGGAAGGGCAGGCAACTGGTCGACTTCATTTAAATAAACAAATAAAAAATAAGATAAACTCTCAGGAATAGATAAATAATAACAAAAAAATTGTAAAGTGCAGGAAGCGAGAGCGCGCGAATGCACTCAAGCAAACACAAACAGCACAGCACGATGCGTATTTTTTTTTAAATTGACAAAATAAATCAAAAATAAAAATAAGTGGAAAAGGCGAGAGTGCGCGAGCACACAGGAGCAAAGACAAGCAGCGCAGCTTGATGCGTAGTAAAAAAAATAATAAATAGACAACTGGTCGACCTCATTAGAAATAAAAACCCAAAAGATTAGATAGACAAACAAACAAACACATAAAAGTGGAGAGAAGGGCAGTGCGCGCAGGAGGAAAGGTAAAGAGCAGACAGACCTGAATCCTTATCTTTACAAGGGCGACCTCAGAACTTTGTTCAGTTTGTCTCGGTTACGGATAATGGAAGGAAGGGCAGGCAAGTGGTCGACTTCATTTAAATAAACAAATAAAAAATAAGATAAACTCTCAGGAATAGATAAATAATAACAAAAAAATTGTAAAGTGGGAAAGCAAGAGCGCGCGAATGCACTCAAGCAAACACAAACAGCACAGCACGATGCGTATTTTTTTTTAAAATTGACAAAATATATCATAAATAAATCAAAAATGAATATAAGTGGAAAAGGCGAGTGTGCGCGAACACATAGGAGCAAAGACAAGCAGCGCAGCTTGATGCGTAGTAAAAAAAATAATAAATAGACAACTGGTCGACCTCATTAGAAATAAAAACCCAAAAGATTAGATAGACAAAAAAACAAACACATAAATGTGGAGAGAAGGGCAGTGCGCGCAGGAGCAAAGGTAAACAGCAGACAGACCTGAATCCTTATCTTTACAAGGTCTACCTCAGAACTTTGTTCTGTTTGTCTCTGTGACGGATAATCGAAGGAAGGGCAGGCAACTGGTCGACTTCATTTAAATAAACAAATAAAAAATAAGATAAACTCTCAGGAATAGATAAATAATAACAAAAAAATTGTAAAGTGGAGAAAGCGAGAGCACGCGAATGCACTCAAGCAAACACAAACAGCACAGCACGATGCGTATTTTTTTTAAATTGACAAAATAAATGAAAAATAAAAATAAGTGGAAAAGGCGAGAGTGCGCGAGCACACAGGAGCAAAGACAAGCAGCGCAGCTTGATGCGTAGTAAAAAAAATAATAAATAGACAACTGGTCGACCACATTAGAAATAAAAACCCAAAAGATTAGATAGACAAACAAACAAACACATAAATGTGGAGAGAAGGGCAGTGCGCGCAGGAGCAAAGGTAAACAGCAGACAGACCTGAATCCTTATCTTTACAAGGTCGACCTCAGAACTTTGTTCAGTTTGTCACGGTGACGGATAATGGAAGGAAGGGCAGGCAACTGGTCGACTTCATTTAAATAAACAAATAAAAAATAAGATAAACTCTCAGGAATAGATAAATAATAACAAAAAAATTGTAAAGTGGAGAAAGCGAGAGCGCGCGAATGCACTCAAGCAAACACAAACGGCACAGCACGATGCGTATTTTTTTTAAAAATTGACAAAATAAATCAAAAATAAATAAAAAATAAAAATAAGTGGAAAAGGCGAGAGTGCGCGAGCACACAGGAGCAAAGACAAGCAGCGCAGCTTGATGCGTAGTAAAAAAAATAATAAATAGACAGCTGGTCGACCTCATTAGAAAAAATAACCCAAAAGATTAGATAGACAAACAAACAAACACATAAATGTGGCGAGAAGTGGAGTGCGCGCAGGAGCAAAGGTAACCAGCAGACAGAACTGAATCCTTATCTTTACAAGGTCGACCTCAGAACTTTGTTCAGTTTGTCTCGGTGACGGTTAATGGAAGGAAGGGCAGGCAACTGGTCGACTTCATTTAAATAAACAAATAAAAAATAAGATAAACTCTCAGGAATAGATAAATAATAACAAAAAAATTGTAAAGTGTAGAAAGCGAGAGCGCGCGAATGCACTCAAGCAAACACAAACAGCACAGCACGATGCGTATTTTTTTTAAATTGACAAAATAAATCAAAAATAAATCAAAAATAAAAATAAGTGGAAAAGGCGAGAGTGCGCGAGCACACAGTATCAAAGACCAGCAGCGCAGCTTGATGCGTAGTAAAAAAAAATAATAAATAGACAACTGGTCGACCTCATTAGAAATAAAAACCCAAAAGATTAGATAGACAAACAAACAAACACATAAATGTGGAGAGAAGGGCAGTGCGCGCAGGAGCAAAGGTAAACAGCAGACAGACCTGAATCCTTATCTTTACAAGGTCGACCTCAGAACTTTGTTCAGTTTGTCTCGGTGACGGATAATCGAAGGAAGGGCAGGCAACTGGTCGACTTCTTTTAAATAAACAAATAAAAAATAAGATAAACTCTCAGGAATAGATAAATAATAACAAAAAAATTGTAAAGTGGAGAAAGCGAGAGCGCGCGAATGCACTCAAGCAAACACAAACGGCACAGCACGATGCGTATTTTTTTTAAAAATTGACAAAATAAATCAAAAATAAATAAAAAATAAAAATAAGTGGAAAAGGCGAGAGTGCGCGAGCACACAGGAGCAAAGACAAGCAGCGCAGCTTGAAGCGTAGTAAAAAAAATAATAAATAGACAACTGGTCGACCTCATTAGAAATAAAAACCCAAAAGATTAGATAGACAAACAAACAAACACATAAATGTGGAGAGAAGTGCAGTGCGCGCAGGAGCAAAGGTAAAGAGCAGACAGACCTGAATCCTTATCTTTACAAGGTCGACCTCAGAACTTTGTTCAGTTTTTCTCGGTGACGGATAATGGAAGGAAGGGCAGGCAACTGGTCGACTTCATTTAAATAAACAAATAAAAAATAAGATAAACTCTCAGGAATAGATAAATAATAACAAAAAATTGTAAAGTGGAGAAAGCGACAGCGCGCGAATGCACTCAAGCAAACACAAACAGCACAGCACGATGCGCATTTTTATTTTTAAATTGGCAAAATAAATAAAAAATAAATCAAAAATAAAAATAAGTGGAAAAGGCGAGAGTGCGCGAGCACACAGGAGCAAAGACAAGCAGCGCAGCTTGATGCGTAGTAAAAAAAATAATAAATAGACAACTGGTCGACCTCATTAGAAATAAAAACCCAAAAGATTAGATAGACAAACCAACAAACACATAAATGTGGAGAGAAGGGCAGTGCGCGCAGGAGCAAAGGTAAACAGCAGACAGACCTGAATCCTTATTACAAGGTCGACCTCAGAACTTTGTTCAGTTTGTCTCGGTGACGGATAATGGAAGGAAGGGCAGGCAACTGGTCGACTTCATTTAAATAAACAAATAAAAAATAAGATAAACTCTCAGGAATAGATAAATAATAACAAAAAAATTGTAAAGTGGAGAAAGCGAGAGCACGCGAATGGACTCAAGCAAACACAAACAGCACAGCACGATGCGTATTTTTTTTTTAAATTGACAAAATAAATGAAAAATAAAAATAAGTGGAAAAGGCGAGAGTGCGCGAGCACACAGGAGCAAAGACAAGCAGCGCAGCTTGATGCGTAGTAAAAAAAATAATAAATAGACAACTGGTCGACCTCATTAGAAATAAAAACCCAAAAGATTAGATAGACAAACAAACAAACACATAAATGTGGAGAGAAGGGCAGTGCGCGCAGGAGCAAAGGTAAACAACAGAGAGACCTGAATCCTTATCTTTACAAGGTCGACCTCAGAACTTTGTTCAGTTTGTCTCGGTGACGGATAATGGAAGGAAGGGCAGGCAACTGGTCGACTTCATTTAAATAAACAAATAAATAATAAGATAAACCCTCAGGAATAGATAAATAATAACAAAAAATTGTAAAGTGTAGAAAGCGAGAGCGCGCGAATGCACTCAAGCAAACACAAACAGCACAGCACGATGCATATTTTTTTTAAATTGACAAAATAAATCAAAAATAAATCAAAAATAAACATAAGTGGAATAGGCGAGAGTGCGCGAGCACACAGGAGCAAAGACAAGCAGCGCAGCTTGATGCGTAGTAAAAAAATAATAAATAGACAACTGGTCGACCTCATTAGAAATAAAAACCCAAAAGATTAGATAGACAAACAAACAAACACATAAATTTGGAGAGAAGGGCAGTGCGCGCAGGAGCAAAGGTAAACAGCAGACAGACCTGAATCCTTATATTTACAAGGTCGACCTCAGAACTTTGTTCAGTTTGTCTCGGTGACGGATAATGGAAGGAAGGGCAGGCAACTGGTCGACTTCATTTAAATAAACAAATAAAAAATAAGATAAACTCTCAGGAATAGATAAATAATAACAAAAAAATTGTAAAGTGGAGAAAGCGAGAGCGCGCGAATGCACTCAAGCAAACACAAACAGCACAGCACGATGCGTATTTTTTTTAAATTGACAAAATTAACCAAAAATAAATCAAAAATAAAAATAAGTGGAAAAGGCGAGAGTGCGCGAGCACACAGGAGCAAAGACAAGCAGCGCAGCTTGATGCGTAGTAAAAAAAATAATAAATAGACAACTGGTCGACCTCATTAGAAATAAAAACCCAAAAGATTAGATAGACAAACAAACAAACACATAAATGTGGAGAGAAGGGCAGTGCGCGCAGGAGCAAAGGTAAACAGCAGACAGACCTGAATCCTTATCTTTACAAGGTCGACCTCAGAACTTTGTTCAGTTTGTCTCGGTGACGGATAATCGAAGGAAGGGCAGGCAACTGGTCGACTTCATTTAAATAAACAAATAAAAAATAAGATAAACTCTCAGGAATAGATAAATAATAACAAAAAAATTGTAAAGTGGAGAAAGCGAGAGCACGCGAATGCACTCAAGCAAACACAAACAGCACAGCACGATGCGTATTTTTTTTTAAATTGACAAAATAAATGAAAAATAAAAATAAGTGGAAAAGGCGAGAGTGCGCGAGCACACAGGAGCAAAGACAAGCAGCGCAGCTTGATGCGTAGTAAAAAAAATAATAAATAGACAACTGGTCGACCACATTAGAAATAAAAACCCAAAAGATTAGATAGACAAACAAACAAACACATAAATGTGGAGAGAAGGGCAGTGCGCGCAGGAGCAAAGGTAAACAGCAGACAGACCTGAATCCTTATCTTTACAAGGTCGACCTCAGAACTTTGTTCAGTTTGTCACGGTGACGGATAATGGAAGGAAGGGCAGGCAACTGGTCGACTTCATTTAAATAAACAAATAAAAAATAAGATAAACTCTCAGGAATAGATAAATAATAACAAAAAAATTGTAAAGTGGAGAAAGCGAGAGCGCGCGAATGCACTCAAGCAAACACAAACGGCACAGCACGATGCGTATTTTTTTTAAAAATTGACAAAATAAATCAAAAATAAATAAAAAATAAAAATAAGTGGAAAAGGCGAGAGTGCGCGAGCACACAGGAGCAAAGACAAGCAGCGCAGCTTGATGCGTAGTAAAAAAAATAATAAATAGACAGCTGGTCGACCTTATTAGAAAAAATAACCCAAAAGATTAGATAGACAAACAAACAAACACATAAATGTGGCGAGAAGTGGAGTGCGCGCAGGAGCAAAGGTAACCAGCAGACAGAACTGAATCCTTATCTTTACAAGGTCGACCTCAGAACTTTGTTCAGTTTGTCTCGGTGACGGTTAATGGAAGGAAGGGCAGGCAACTGGTCGACTTCATTTAAATAAACAAATAAAAAATAAGATAAACTCTCAGGAATAGATAAATAATAACAAAAAAATTGTAAAGTGTAGAAAGCGAGAGCGCGCGAATGCACTCAAGCAAACACAAACAGCACAGCACGATGCGTATTTTTTTTAAATTGACAAAATAAATCAAAAATAAATCAAAAATAAAAATAAGTGGAAAAGGCGAGAGTGCGCGAGCACACAGTATCAAAGACCAGCAGCGCAGCTTGATGCGTAGTAAAAAAAAATAATAAATAGACAACTGGTCGACCTCATTAGAAATAAAAACCCAAAAGATTAGATAGACAAACAAACAAACACATAAATGTGGAGAGAAGGGCAGTGCGCGCAGGAGCAAAGGTAAACAGCAGACAGACCTGAATCCTTATCTTTACAAGGTCGACCTCAGAACTTTGTTCAGTTTGTCTCGGTGACGGATAATCGAAGGAAGGGCAGGCAACTGGTCGACTTCATTTAAATAAACAAATAAAAAATAAGATAAACTCTCAGGAATAGATAAATAATAACAAAAAAATTGTAAAGTGGAGAAAGCGAGAGCGCGCGAATGCACTCAAGCAAACACAAACGGCACAGCACGATGCGTATTTTTTTTAAAAATTGACAAAATAAATCAAAAATAAATAAAAAATAAAAATAAGTGGAAAAGGCGAGAGTGCGCGAGCACACAGGAGCAAAGACAAGCAGCGCAGCTTGAAGCGTAGTAAAAAAAATAATAAATAGACAACTGGTCGACCTCATTAGAAATAAAAACCCAAAAGATTAGATAGACAAACAAACAAACACATAAATGTGGAGAGAAGTGCAGTGCGCGCAGGAGCAAAGGTAAAGAGCAGACAGACCTGAATCCTTATCTTTACAAGGTCGACCTCAGAACTTTGTTCAGTTTTTCTCGGTGACGGATAATGGAAGGAAGGGCAGGCAACTGGTCGACTTCATTTAAATAAACAAATAAAAAATAAGATAAACTCTCAGGAATAGATAAATAATAACAAAAAATTGTAAAGTGGAGAAAGCGACAGCGCGCGAATGCACTCAAGCAAACACAAACAGCACAGCACGATGCGCATTTTTATTTTTAAATTGGCAAAATAAATAAAAAATAAATCAAAAATAAAAATAAGTGGAAAAGGCGAGAGTGCGCGAGCACACAGGAGCAAAGACAAGCAGCGCAGCTTGATGCGTAGTAAAAAAAATAATAAATAGACAACTGGTCGACCTCATTAGAAATAAAAACCCAAAAGATTAGATAGACAAACCAACAAACACATAAATGTGGAGAGAAGGGCAGTGCGCGCAGGAGCAAAGGTAAACAGCAGACAGACCTGAATCCTTATTACAAGGTCGACCTCAGAACTTTGTTCAGTTTGTCTCGGTGACGGATAATGGAAGGAAGGGCAGGCAACTGGTCGACTTCATTTAAATAAAGAAATAAAAAATAAGATAAACTCTCAGGAATAGATAAATAATAACAAAAAAATTGTAAAGTGGAGAAAGCGAGAGCACGCGAATGGACTCAAGCAAACACAAACAGCACAGCACGATGCGTATTTTTTTTTTAAATTGACAAAATAAATGAAAAATAAAAATAAGTGGAAAAGGCGAGAGTGCGCGAGCACACAGGAGCAAAGACAAGCAGCGCAGCTTGATGCGTAGTAAAAAAAATAATAAATAGACAACTGGTCGACCTCATTAGAAATAAAAACCCAAAAGATTAGATAGACAAACAAACAAACACATAAATGTGGAGAGAAGGGCAGTGCGCGCAGGAGCAAAGGTAAAGAGCAGACAGACCAGAATCCTTATCTTTACAAGGTCGACCTCAGAACTTTGTTCAGTTTGTCTCGGTGACGGATAATGGAAGGAAGGACAGGCAACTGGTCGACTTCATTTAAGTAAACAAATAAAATATAAGATAAACTCTCAGGAATAGATAAATAATAACAAAAAAATTGTAAAGTGGAGAAAGCGAGAGCGCGCGAATGCACTCAAGCAAACACAAACAGCACAGCACGATGCGTATTTTTTTTAAAAATTGACAAAATAAATAAAAAATAAATAAAAAATAAAAATAAGTGGAAAAGGCGAGAGTGCGCGAGCACACAGGAGCAAAGACAAGCAGCGCAGCTTGATGCGTATTAAAAAAAAAAATAAATAGACAACTGGTCGACCTCATTAGAAATAAAAACCCAAAAGATTAGATAGACAAACAAACAAACACTTAAATGTGGAGAGAAGGGCAGTGCGGGCAGGAGCAAAGGTAAACAGCAGACAGACCTGAATCCTTATCTTTACAAGGTCGACCTCAGAACTTTGTTCAGTTTTTTTTTTTTTTTTTGTCTCGGTGACGGATAATGGAAGGAAGGGCAGGCAACTGGTCGACTTCATTTAAATAAACAAATAAAAAATAAGATAAACTCTCAGGAATAGATAAATAATAACAAAAAAATTGTAAAGTTGAGAAAGCGAGAGCGCGCGAATGCACTCAAGCAAACACAAACAGCACAGCACGATGCGTATTTTTTTTTAATTGACAAAATAAATCAAAAATAAATAAAAAAAAATAAGTGGAAAAGGCGAGAGTGCGCGAGCACACAGTATCAAAGACAAGCAGCGCAGCTTGATGCGTAGTTAAAAAAATAATAAATAGACAACTGGTCGACCTCATTAGAAATAAAAACCCAAAAGATTAGATAGACAAACAAACAAACACATAAATGTGGAGAGAAGGGCAGTGCGCGCAGGAGCAAAGGTAAACAGCAGACAGACCTGAATCCTTATCTTTACAAGGTCGACCTCAGAACTTTGTTCAGTTTGTCTCGGTGACGGATAATCGAAGGAAGGGCAGGCAACTGGTCGACTTCATTTAAATAAACAAATAAAAAATAAGATAAACTCTCAGGAATAGATAAATAATAACAAAAAAATTGTAAAGTGGAGAAAGCGAGAGCGCGCGAATGCACTCAAGCAAACACAAACGGCACAGCACGATGCGTATTTTTTTTAAAAATTGACAAAATAAATCAAAAATAAATAAAAAATAAAAATAAGTGGAAAAGGCGAGAGTGCGCGAGCACACAGGAGCAAAGACAAGCAGCGCAGCTTGATGCGTAGTAAAAAAAATAATAAATAGACAACTGGTCGACCTCATTAGAAATAAAAACCCAAAAGATTAGATAGACAAACAAACAAACACATAAATGTGGAGAGAAGTGCAGTGCGCGCAGGAGCAAAGGTAAAGAGCAGACAGACCTGAATCCTTATCTTTACAAGGTCGACCTCAGAACTTTGTTCAGTTTTTCTCGGTGACGGATAATGGAAGGAAGGGCAGGCAACTGCTCGACTTCATTTAAATAAACAAATAAAAAATAAGATAAACTCTCAGGAATAGATAAATAATAACAAAAAAATTGTAAAGTGGAGAAAGCGACAGCGCGCGAATGCACTCAAGCAAACACAAACAGCACAGCACGATGCGTATTTTTTTTTTAAATTGACAAAATAAATGAAAAATAAAAATAAGTGGAAAAGGCGAGAGTGCGCGAGCACACAGGAGCAAAGACAAGCAGCGCAGCTTGATGCGTAGTAAAAAAAATAATAAATAGACAACTGGTCGACCTCATTAGAAATAAAAACCCAAAAGATTAGATAGACAAACAAACAAACACATAAATGTGGAGAGAAGGGCAGTGCGCGCAGGAGCAAAGGTAAACAGCAGAGAGACCTGAATCCTTATCTTTACAAGGTCGACCTCAGAACTTTGTTCAGTTTGTCTCGGTGACGGATAATGGAAGGAAGGGCAGGCAACTGGTCGACTTCATTTAAATAAACAAATAAATAATAAGATAAACCCTCAGGAATAGATAAATAATAACAAAAAATTGTAAAGTGTAGAAAGCGAGAGCGCGCGAATGCACTCAAGCAAACACAAACAGCACAGCACGATGCATATTTTTTTTAAATTGACAAAATAAATCAAAAATAAATCAAAAATAAACATAAGTGGATTAGGCGAGAGTGCGCGAGCACACAGTAGCAAAGACAAGCAGCGCAGCTTGATGCGTAGTAAAAAAATAATAAATAGACAACTGGTCGACCTCATTAGAAATAAAAACCCAAAAGATTAGATAGACAAACAAACAAACACATAAATGTGGAGAGAAGGGCAGTGCGCGCAGGAGCAAAGGTAAACAGCAGACAGACCTGAATCCTTATATTTACAAGGTCGACCTCAGAACTTTGTTCAGTTTGTCTAGGTGACGGATAATGGAAGGAAGGGCAGGCAACTGGTCGACTTCATTTAAATAAACAAATAAAAAATAAGATAAACTCTCAGGAATAGATAAATAATAACAAAAAAATTGTAAAGTGGAGAAAGCGAGAGCGCGCGAATGCACTCAAGCAAACACAAACAGCACAGCACGATGCGTATTTTTTTTAAATTGACAAAATAAACCAAAAATAAATCAAAAATAAAAATAAGTGGAAAAGGCGAGAGTGCGCGAGCACACAGGAGCAAAGACAAGCAGCGCAGCTTGATGCGTAGTAAAAAAAATAATAAATAGACAACTGGTCGACCTCATTAGAAATAAAAACCCAAAAGATTAGATAGACAAACAAACAAACACATAAATGTGGAGAGAAGGGCAGTGCGCGCAGGAGCAAAGGTAAACAGCAGACAGACCTGAATCCTTATCTTTACAAGGTCGACCTCAGAACTTTGTTCAGTTTGTCTCGGTGACGGATAATGGAAGGAAGGGCAGGCAACTGGTCGACTTCATTTAAATAAACAAATAAAAAATAAGATAAACTCTCAGGAATAGATAAATAATAACAAAAAAATTGTAAAGTGGAGAAAGCGAGAGCACGCGAATGCACTCAAGCAAACACAAACAGCACAGCACGATGCGTATTTTTTTTTAAATTGACAAAATAAATGAAAAATAAAAATAAGTGGAAAAGGCGAGAGTGCGCGAGCACACAGGAGCAAAGACAAGCAGCGCAGCTTGATGCGTAGTAAAAAAAATAATAAATAGACAACTGGTCGACCACATTAGAAATAAAAACCCAAAAGATTAGATAGACAAACAAACAAACACATAAATGTGGAGAGAAGGGCAGTGCGCGCAGGAGCAAAGGTAAACAGCAGACAGACCTGAATCCTTATCTTTACAAGGTCGACCTCAGAACTTTGTTCAGTTTGTCACGGTGACGGATAATGGAAGGAAGGGCAGGCAACTGGTCGACTTCATTTCAATAAACAAATAAAAAATAAGATAAACTCTCAGGAATAGATAAATAATAACAAAAAAATTGTAAAGTGGAGAAAGCGAGAGCGCGAGAATGCACTCAAGCAAACACAAACGGCACAGCACGATGCGTATTTTTTTTAAAAATTGACAAAATAAATCAAAAATAAATAAAAAATAAAAATAAGTGGAAAAGGCGAGAGTGCGCGAGCACACAGGAGCAAAGACAAGCAGCGCAGCTTGATGCGTAGTAAAAAAAATAATAAATAGACAGCTGGTCGACCTTATTAGAAAAAATAACCCAAAAGATTAGATAGACAAACAAACAAACACATAAATGTGGCGAGAAGTGGAGTGCGCGCAGGAGCAAAGGTAACCAGCAGACAGAACTGAATCCTTATCTTTACAAGGTCGACCTCAGAACTTTGTTCAGTTTGTCTCGGTGACGGTTAATGGAAGGAAGGGCAGGCAACTGGTCGACTTCATTTAAATAAACAAATAAAAAATAAGATAAACTCTCAGGAATAGATAAATAATAACAAAAAAATTGTAAAGTGGAGAAAGCGAGAGCGCGCGAATGCACTCAAGCAAACACAAACAGCACAGCACGATGCGTATTTTTTTTAAATTGACAAAATAAATCAAAAATAAATCAAAAATAAAAATAAGTGGAAAAGGCGAGAGTGCGCGAGCACACAGGAGCAAAGACAAGCAGCGCAGCTTGATGCGTAGTAAAAAAAAATAATAAATAGACAACTGGTCGACCTCATTAGAAATAAAAACCCAAAAGATTAGATAGACAAACAAACAAACACATAAATGTGCAGAGAAGGGCAATGCGCGCAGGAGCAAAGGTAAACAGCAGACAGACCTGAATCCTTATCTTTACAAGGTCGACCTCAGAACTTTGTTCAGTTTGTCTCGGTGACGGATAATCGAAGGAAGGGCAGGCAACTGGTCGACTTCATTTAAATAAACAAATAAAAAATAAGATAAACTCTCAGGAATAGATAAATAATAACAAAAAAATTGTAAAGTGGAGAAAGCGAGAGCGCGCGAATGCACTCAAGCAAACACAAACAGCACAGCACGATGCGTATTTTTTTTAAATTGACAAAATAAATCAAAAATAAATCAAAAATAAAAATAAGTGGAAAAGGCGAGAATGCCCGAGCACACAGGAGCAAAGACAAGCAGCGCAGCTTGATGCGTAGTATAAAAAATAATAAATAGACAACTGGTCGACCTCATTAGAAATAAAAACCCAAAAGATTAGATAGACAAACAAACAAACACATAAATGTGGAGAGAAGGGCAGTGCGCGCAGGAGCAAAGGTAAACAGCAGACAGACCTGAATCCTTATCTTTACAAGGTCGACCTCAGAACTTTGTTCAGTTTGTCTCGGTGACGGATAATGGAAGGAAGGGCAGGCAACTGGTCGACTTCATTTAAATAAACAAATAAAAAATAAGATAAACTCTCAGGAATAGATAAATAATAACAAAAAAATTGTAAAGTGGAGAAAGCGAGAGCGCGCGAATGCACTCAAGCAAACACAAACAGCACAGCACGATGCGTATTTTTTTTAAAAATTGACAAAATAAATCAAAAATAAATCAAAAATAAAAATAAGTGGAAAAGGCGAGAGTGCGCGAGCACACAGGAGCAAAGACAAGCAGCGCAGCTTGATGCGTATTAAAAAAAAAATAAATAGACAACTGGTCGACCTCATTAGAAATAAAAACCCAAAAGATTAGATAGACAAACAAACAAACACTTAAATGTGGAGAGAAGGGCAGTGCGGGCAGGAGCAAAGGTAAACAGCAGACAGACCTGAATCCTTATCTTTACAAGGTCGACCTCAGAACTTTGTTCAGTTTGTCTCGGTGACGGATAATGGAAGGAAGGGCAGGCAACTGGTCGACTTCATTTAAATAAACAAATAAAAAATAAGATAAACTCTCAGGAATAGATAAATAATAACAAAAAAATTGTAAAGTGGAGAAAGCGAGAGCGCGCGAATGCACTCAAGCAAACACAAACATCACAGCACGATGCCTATTTTTTTAAAAAATTGACAAAATAAATCAAAAATAAATCAAAAATAAAATAACTGGAAAAGCACGATGCGTATTTTTTTTAAATTGACAAAATAAATCAAAAATAAATCAAAAATAAAAATAAGTGGAAAAGTCGAGAATGCGCGAGCACACAGGAGCAAAGACAAGCAGCGCAGCTTGATGCGTAGTATAAAAAATAATAAATAGACAACTGGTCGACCTCATTAGAAATAAAAACCCAAAAGATTAGATAGACAAACAAACAAACACATAAATGTGGAGAGAAGGGCAGTGCGCGCAGGAGCAAAGGTAAACAGCAGACAGACCAGAATCCTTATATTTACAAGGTCGACCTCAGAACTTTGTTCAGTTTGTCTCGGTGACGGATAATGGAAGGAAGGGCAGGCAACTGGTCGACTTCATTTAAGTAAACAAATAAAATATAAGATAAACTCTCAGGAATAGATAAATAATAACAAAAAAATTGTAAAGTGGAGAAAGCGAGAGCGCGCGAATGCACTCAAGCAAACACAAACAGCACAGCACGATGCGTATTTTTTTTAAAAATTGACAAAATAAATCAAAAATAAATAAAAAATAAAAATAAGTGGAAAAGGCGAGAGTGCGCGAGCACACAGGAGCAAAGACAAGCAGCGCAGCTTGATGCGTATTAAAAAAAAAAATAAATAGACAACTGGTCGACCTCATTAGAAATAAAAACCCAAAAGATTAGATAGACAAACAAACAAACACTTAAATGTGGAGAGAAGGGCAGTGCGCGCAGGAGCAAAGGTAAACAGCAGACAGACCTGAATCCTTATCTTTACAAGGTCGACCTCAGAACTTTGTTCAGTTTGTCTCGGTGACGGATAATGGAAGGAAGGGCAGGCAACTGGTCGACTTCATTTAAATAAACAAATAAAAAATAAGATAAACTCTCAGGAATAGATAAATAATAACAAAAAAATTGTAAAGTGGAGAAAGCGAGAGCGCGCGAATGCACTCAAGCAAACACAAACATCACAGCACGATGCCTATTTTTTTAAAAAATTGACAAAATAAATCAAAAATAAATCAAAAATAAAATAACTGGAAAAGGCGAGAGTGCGCGAGCACACAGGAGCAAAGACAAGCAGCGCACCTTGATGCGTAGTAAAAAAAATAATAAATAGACAACTGGTCGACCTCATTAGAAATAAAAACCCAAAAGATTAGATAGACAAACAAACAAACACATAAATGTGGAGAGAAGGGCAATGCGCGCAGGAGCAAAGGTAAACAGCAGACAGACCTGAATCCTTATCTTTACAAGGTCGACCTCAGAACTTTGTTCAGTTTGTCTCGGTGACGGATAATGGAAGGAAGGGCAGGCAACTGGTCGACTTCATTTAAATAAACAAATAAAAAATAAGATAAACTCTCAGGAATAGATAAATAATAACAAAAAAATTGTAAAGTGGAGAAAGCGAGAGCGCGCGAATGCACTCAAGCAAACACAAACAGCACAGCACGATGCGTATTTTTTTTAAATTGACAAAATAAATCAAAAATAAATCAAAAATAAAAATAAGTGGAAAAGGCGAGAATGCGCGAGCACACAGGAGCAAAGACAAGCAGCGCAGCTTGATGCGTAGTATAAAAAATAATAAATAGACAACTGGTCGACCTCATTAGAAATAAAAACCCAAAAGATTAGATAGACAAACAAACAAACACATAAATGTGGAGAGAAGGGCAGTGCGCGCAGGAGCAAAGGTAAACAGCAGACAGACCAGAATCCTTATCTTTACAAGGTCGACCGCAGAACTTTGTTCAGTTTGTCTCGGTGACGGATAATGGAAGGAAGGGCAGGCAACTGGTCGACTTCATTTAAGTAAACAAATAAAATATAAGATAAACTCTCAGGAATAGATAAATAATAACAAAAAAATTGTAAAGTGGAGAAAGCGAGAGCGCGCGAATGCACTCAAGCAAACACAAACAGCACAGCTCGATGCGTATTTTTTTTAAAAATTGACAAAATAAATCAAAAATAAATAAAAAATAAAAATAAGTGGAAAAGGCGAGAGTGCGCGAGCACACAGGAGCAAAGACAAGCAGCGCAGCTTGATGCGTATTAAAAAAAAAAATAAATAGACAACTGGTCGACCTCATTAGAAATAAAAACCCAAAAGATTAGATAGACAAACAAACAAACACTTAAATGTGGAGAGAAGGGCAGTGCGCGCAGGAGCAAAGGTAAACAGCAGACAGACCTGAATCCTTATCTTTACAAGGTCGACCTCAGAACTTTGTTCAGTGTGTCTCGGTGACGGATAATGGAAGGAAGGGCAGGCAACTGGTCGACTTCATTTAAATAAACAAATAAAAAATAAGATAAACTCTCAGGAATAGATAAATAATAACAAAAAAATTGTAAAGTGGAGAAAGCGAGAGCGCGCGAATGCACTCAAGCAAACACAAACATCACAGCACGATGCCTATTTTTTTTAAAAATTGACAAAATAAATCAAAAATAAATCAAAAATAAAATAACTGGAAGAGGCGAGAGTGCGCGAGCACACAGGAGCAAAGACAAGCAGCGCACCTTGATGCGTAGTAAAAAAAAAAAAATAGACAACCGGTCGACCTCATTAGAAATAAAAACCCAAAAGATTAGATAGACAAACAAACAAACACATAAATCTGGAGAGAAGGGCAGTGCGCGCAGGAGCAAAGGTAAACAGCAGACAGACCAGAATCCTTATCTTTACAAGGTCGACCTCAGAACTTTGTTCAGTTTGTCTCGGTGACGGATAATGGAAGGAAGGGCAGGCAACTGGTCGACTTCATTTAAGTAAACAAATAAATTATAAGATAAACTCTCAGGAATAGATAAATAATAACAAAAAAATTGTAAAGTGGAGAAAGCGAGAGTGCGCGAATGCACTCAAGCAAACACAAACAGCACAGCACGATGCGTATTTTTTTTAAAAATTGACAAAATAAATAAAAAATAAATAAAAAATAAAAATAAGTGGAAAAGGCGAGAGTGCGCGAGCACACAGGAGCAAAGACAAGCAGCGCAGCTTGATGCGTATTAAAAAAAAATAAATAGACAACTGGTCGACCTCATTAGAAATAAAAACCCAAAAGATTAGATAGACAAACAAACAAACACTTAAATGTGGAGAGAAGGGCAATGCGGGCAGGAGCAAAGGTAAACAGCAGACAGACCTGAATCCTTATCTTTACAAGGTCGACCTCAGAACTTTGTTCAGTTTGTCTCGGTGACGGATAATGGAAGGAAGGGCAGGCAACTGGTCGACTTCATTTAAATAAACAAATAAAAAATAAGATAAACTCTCAGGAATAGATAAATAATAACAAAAAAATTGTAAAGTGGAGAAAGCGAGAGCGCGCGAATGCACTCAAGCAAACACAAACATCACAGCACGATGCCTATTTTTTTTAAAAATTGACAAAATAAATCAAAAATAAATCAAAAATAAAATAACTGGAAAAGGCGAGAGTGCGCGAGCACACAGGAGCAAAGACAAGCAGCGCACCTTGATGCGTAGTAAAAAAAAAAAAATAGACAACCGGTCGACCTCATTAGAAATAAAAACCCAAAAGATTAGATAGACAAACAAACAAACACATAAATGTGGAGAGAAGGGCAGTGCGCGCAGGAGCAAAGGTAAACAGCAGACAGACCTGAATCCTTATCTTTACAAGGTCGACCTCAGAACTTTGTTCAGTTTGTCTCGGTGACGGATAATGGAAGGAAGGGCAGGCAACTGGTCGACTTCATTTAAATAAACAAATAAAAAATAAGATAAACTCTCAGGAATAGATAAATAATAACAAAAAAATTGTAAAGTGGAGAAAGCGAGAGCGCGCGAATGCACTCAAGCAAACACAAACAGCACAGCACGATGCGTATTTTTTTTTAAATTGAGAAAATAAATCAAAAATAAATCAAAAATAAAAATAAGTGGAAAAGGCGAGAGTGCGCGAGCACACAGGAGCAAAGACAAGCAGCGCAGCTTGATGCGTAGTAAAAAAAATAATAAATAGACAACTGGTCGACCTCATTAGAAATAAAAACCCAAAAGATTAGATAGACAAACAAACAAACACATAAATGTGGAGAGAAGGGCAATGCGCGCAGGAGCAAAGGTAAACAGCAGACAGACCTGAATCCTTATCTTTACAAGGTCGACCTCAGAACTTTGTTCAGTTTGTCTCGGTGACGGATAATGGAAGGAAGGGCAGGCAACTGGTCGACTTCATTTAAATAAACAAATAAAAAATAAGATAAACTCTCAGGAATAGATAAATAATAACAAAAAAATTGTAAAGTGGAGAAAGCGAGAGCGCGCGAATGCACTCAAGCAAACACAAACAGCACAGCACGATGCGTATTTTTTTAAATTGACAAAATAAATCAAAAATAAATCAAAAATAAAAATAAGTGGAAAAGGCGAGAGTGCGCGAGCACACAGGAGCAAAGACAAGCAGCGCAGCTTGATGCGTAGTATAAAAAATAATAAATAGACAACTGGTCGACCTCATTAGAAATAAAAACCCAAAAGATTAGATAGACAAACAAACAAACACATAAATGTGGAGAGAAGGGCAGTGCGCGCAGGAGCAAAGGTAAACAGCAGACAGACCAGAATCCTTATCTTTACAAGGTCGACCTCAGAACTTTGTTCAGTTTGTCTCGGTGACGGATAATGGAAGGAAGGGCAGGCAACTGGTCGACTTCATTTAAGTAAACAAATAAAATATAAGATAAACTCTCAGGAATAGATAAATAATAACAAAAAATTGTAAAGTGGAGAAAGCGAGAGCGCGCGAATGCACTCAAGCAAACACAAACAGCACAGCACGATGCGTATTTTTTTTAAAAATTGACAAAATAAATCAAAAATAAATAAAAAATAAAAATAAGTGGAAAAGGCGAGAGTGCGCGAGCACACAGGAGCAAAGACAAGCAGCGCAGCTTGATGCGTATTAAAAAAAAAATAAATAGACAACTGGTCGACCTCATTAGAAATAAAAACCCAAAAGATTAGATAGACAAACAAACAAACACTTAAATGTGGAGAGAAGGGCAGTGCGGGCAGGAGCAAAGGTAAACAGCAGACAGACCTGAATCCTTATCTTTACAAGGTCGACCTCAGAACTTTGTTCAGTTTCTCTCGGTGACGGATAATGGAAGGAAGGGCTGGCAACTGGTCGACTTCATTTAAATAAACAAATAAAAAATAAGATAAACTCTCAGGAATAGATAAATAATAACAAAAAATTGTAAAGTGGAGAAAGCGAGAGCGCGCGAATGCACTCAAGCAAACACAAACATCACAGCACGATGCCTATTTTTTTTAAAAATTGACAAAATAAATCAAAAATAAATCAAAAATAAAATAACAGGAAAAGGCGAGAGTGCGCGAGCACACAGGAGCAAAAACAAGCAGCGCACCTTGATGCGTAGTAAAAAAAAAAAAAATAGACAACCGGTCGACCTCATTAGAAATAAAAACCCAAAAGATTAGATAGACAAACAAACAAACACATAAATGTGGAGAGAAGGGCAGTGCGCGCAGGAGCAAAGGTAAACAGCAGACAGACCTGAATCCTTATCTTTACAAGGTCGACCTCAGAACTTTGTTCAGTTTGTCTCGGTGACGGATAATGGAAGGGAGGGCAGGCAACTGGTCGACTTCATTTAAATAAACAAATAAAAAATAAGATAAACTCTCAGGAATAGATAAATAATAACAAAAAAATTGTAAAGTGGAGAAAGCGAGAGCGCGCGAATGCACTCAAGCAAACACAAACAGCACAGCACGATGCGTATTTTTTTTAAATTGACAAAATAAATCAAAAATAAATCAAAAATAAAAATAAGTGGAAAAGGCGAGAATGCGCGAGCACACAGGAGCAAAGACAAGCAGCGCAGCTTGATGCGTAGTATAAAAAATAATAAATAGACAACTGGTCGACCTCATTAGAAATAAAAACCCAAAAGATTAGATAGACAAACAAACAAACACATAAATGTGGAGAGAAGGGCAGTGCGCGCAGGAGCAAAGGTAAACAGCAGACAGACCAGAATCCTTATCTTTACAAGGTCGACCTCAGAACTTTGTTCAGTTTGTCTCGGTGACGGATAATGGAAGGAAGGGCAGGCAACTGGTCGACACCATTTAAGTAAACAAATAAAATATAAGATAAACTCTCAGGAATAGATAAATAATAACAAAAAAATTGTAAAGTGGAGAAAGCGAGAGCGCGCGAATGCACTCAAGCAAACACAAACAGCACAGCACGATGCGTATTTTTTTTAAAAATTGACAAAATAAATCAAAAATAAATAAAAAATAAAAATAAGTGGAAAAGGCGAGAGTGCGCGAGCACACAGGAGCAAAGACAAGCAGCGCAGCTTGATGCGTATTAAAAAAAAAAATAAATAGACAACTGGTCGACCTCATTAGAAATAAAAACCCAAAAGATTAGATAGACAAACAAACAAACACTTAAATGTGGAGAGAAGGGCAGTGCGCGCAGGAGCAAAGGTAAACAGCAGACAGACCTGAATCCTTATCTTTACAAGGTCGACCTCAGAACTTTGTTCAGTTTGTCTCGGTGACGGATAATGGAAGGAAGGGCAGGCAACTGGTCGACTTCATTTAAATAAACAAATAAAAAATAAGATAAACTCTCAGGAATAGATAAATAATAACAAAAAAATTGTAAAGTGGAGAAAGCGAGAGCGCGCGAATGCACTCAAGCAAACACAAACATCACAGCACGATGCCTATTTTTTTTAAAAATTGAAAAAATAAATCAAAAATAAATCAAAAATAAAATAACTGGAAAAGGCGAGAGTGCGCGAGCACACAGGAGCAAAGACAAGCAGCGCACCTTGATGCGTAGTAAAAAAAAAAAAAATAGACAACCGGTCGACCTCATTAGAAATAAAAACCCAAAAGATTAGATAGACAAACAAACAAACACATAAATGTGGAGAGAAGGGCAGTGCGCGCAGGAGCAAAGGTAAACAGCAGACAGACCTGAATCCTTATCTTTACAAGGTCGACCTCAGAACTTTGTTCAGTTTGTCTCGGTGACGGATAATGGAAGGAAGGGCAGGCAACTGGTCGACTTCATTTAAATAAACAAATAAAAAATAAGATACACTCTCAGGAATAGATAAATAATAACAAAAAAATTGTAAAGTGGAGAAAGCGAGAGCGCGCGAATGCACTCAAGCAAACACAAACAGCAGAGCACGATGCGTATATATTTTTTAAAATTGACAAAATAAATCAAAAATAAAAATAAGGGGAAAAGGCGAGAGTGCGCGAGCACACAGGAGCAAAGACAAGCAGCACAGCTTGATGCGTAGTAAAAAAAATAATAAATAGACAACTGGTCGACCTCATTAGAAATAAAATCCCAAAAGATTAGATAGACAAACAAACAAACACATAAATGTGGAGAGAAGGGCAGTGCGGGCAGGAGCAAACGTAAACAAGCAGACAGACCTGAATCCTTATCTTTACAAGGTCGACCTCAGAACTTTGTTCACTTTGTCTCGGTGACGGATAATGTAAGGAAGGGCAGGCAACTGGTCGACTTCATTTAAATAAACAAAAAAAAATAAGATAAACTCTCAGGAATAGATAAATAATAACAAAAAAATTGTAAAGTGCAGAAAGCGAGAGCGCGCGAATGCACTCAAGCAAACACAAACAGCACAGCACGATGCGTATTTTTTTTTAAATTCACAAAATAAATCAAAAATAAATCAAAAATAAAAATAAGTGGAAAAGGCGAGAGTGCGCGAGCACACAGGAGCAAAGACAAGCAGCGCAGCTTGATGCGTAGTAAAAAAAAATAATAAATAGACAACTTGTCGAACTCATTAGAAATAAAAACCCAAAAGATTAGATAGACAAACAAACAAACACATACATGTGGAGAGAAGGGCAGTGCGCGCAGGAGCAAAGGTAAACAGCAGACAGACCTGAATCCTTATCTTTACAAGGTCGACCTCAGAACTTTGTTCAGTTTGTCTCGGTGACGGATAATGGAAGGAAGGGCAGGCAACTGGTCGACTTCATTTAAATAAACAAATAAAAAATAAGATAAACTCTCAGGAATAGATAAATAATAACAAAAAAATTGTAAAGTGGAGAAAGCGAGAGCGCGCGAATGCACTCAAGCAAACACAAACAGCACAGCACGATGCGTATTTTTTTTAAATTGACAAAATAAATCAAAAATAAATCAAAAATAAAAATAAGTGGAAAAGGCGAGAGTGCGCGAGCACACAGGAGCAAAGACAAGCAGCGCAGCTTGATGCGTAGTAAAAAAAATAATAAATAGACAACTGGTCGACCTCATTAGAAATAAAAACCCAAAAGATTAGATAGACAAACAAACAAACACATAAATGTGGAGAGAAGGGCAATGCGCGCAGGAGCAAAGGTAAACAGCAGACAGACTTGAATCCTTATCTTTACAAGGTCGACCTCAGAACTTTGTTCAGTTTGTCTCGGTGACGGATAATGGAAGGAAGGGCAGGCAACTGGTCGACTTCATTTAAATAAACAAATAAAAAATAAGATAAACTCTCAGGAATAGATAAATAATAACAAAAAAATTGTAAAGTGGAGAAAGCGAGAGCGCGCGAATGCACTCAAGCAAACACAAACAGCACAGCACGATGCGTATTTTTTTTAAATTGACAAAATAAATCAAAAATAAATCAAAATAAAAATAAGTGGAAAAGGCGAGAGTGCGCGAGCACACAGGAGCAAAGACAAGCAGCGCAGCTTGATGCGTAGTAAAAAAAATAATAAATAGACAACTGGTCGACCTCATTAGAAATAAAAACCCAAAAGATTAGATAGACAAACCAACAAACACATAAATGTGGAGAGAAGGGCAGTGCGCGCAGGAGCAAAGGTAAACAGCAGACAGACCTGAATCCTTATATTTACAAGGTCGACCTCAGAACTTTGTTCAGTTTGTCACGGTGACGGATAATGGAAGGAAGGGCAGGCAACTGGTCGACTTCATTTAAATAAACAAATAAAAAATAAGATAAACTCTCAGGAATAGATAAATAATAACAAAAAAATTGTAAAGTGGAGAAAGCGAGAGCGCGCGAATGCACTCAAGCAAACACACACGGCACAGCACGATGCGTATTTTTTTTAAATTGACAAAATAAATCAAAAATAAATCAAAAATAAAAATAAGTGGAAAAGGCGAGAGTGCGCGAGCACACAGGAGCAAAGACAAGCAGCGCAGCTTGATGCGTAGTAAAAAAAATAATAAATAGACAACTGGTCGACCTCATTAGAAATACAAACCCAAAAGATTAGATAGACAAACAAACAAACACATAAATGTGGAGAGAAGGGCAATGCGCGCAGGAGCAAAGGTAAACAGCAGACAGACCTGAATCCTTATCTTTACAAGGTCGACCTCAGAACTTTGTTCAGTTTGTCTCGGTGACGGATAATGGAAGGAAGGGCAGGCAACTGGTCGACTTCATTTAAATAAACATATAAAAAATATGATAAACTCTCAGGAATAGATAAATAATAACAAAAAAATTGTAAAGTGGAGAAAGCGAGAGCGCGCGAATGCACTCAAGCAAACACAAACAGCACAGCACGATGCGTATTTTTTTAAAATTGACAAAATAAATCAAAAATAAAAATAAGTGGGAAAGGCGAGAGTGCGCGAGCACACAGGAGCAAAGACAAGCAGCGCAGCTTGATGCGTAGTAAAAAAAATAATAAATAGACAACTGGTCGACCTCATTAGAAATAAAAACCCAAAAGATTAGATAGACAAAAAAACAAACACATAAATGTGGAGAGAAGGGCAGTGCGCGCAGGAGCAAAGGTAAACAGCAGACAGACCTGAATCCTTATCTTTACAAGGTCGACCTCAGAACTTTGTTCAGTTTGTCTCGGTGACGGATAATGGAAGGAAGGGCAGGCAACTGGTCGACGTCATTTAAATAAACAAATAAAAAATAAGATAAACTCTCAGGAATAGATAAATAATAACAAAAAAATTGTAAAGTGGAGAAAGCGAGAGCGCGCGAATGCACTCAAGCAAACACAAACAGCACAGCACGATGCGTTTTTTTTTTTAAATTGACAAAATAAATCAAAAATAAAAATAAGTGGAAAAGGCGAGAGTGCGCGAGCACACAGGAGCAAAGACAAGCAGCGCACCTTGATGCGTAGTAAAAAAAAATAATAAATAGACAACTGGTCGACCTCATTAGAAATAAAATCCCAAAAGATTAGATGGACAAACAAACAAACACATAAATGTGGAGAGAAGGGCAGTGCGCGCAGGAGCAAAGGTAAACAGCAGACAGACCTGAATCCTTATCTTTACAAGGTCGACCTCAGAACTTTGTTCAATTTGTCTCGGTGACGGATAATGGAAGGAAGGGCAGGCAACTGGTCGACTTCATTTAAATAAACAAATAAAAAATAAGATAAACTCTCTGGAATAGATAAATAATAACAAAAAAATTGTAAAGTGGTGAAAGCGAGAGCGCGCGAATGCACTCAAGCAAACACAAACAGCACAGCACAATGCGTATTTTTTTTAAAATTGACAAAATAAATAAAAAATAAATCAAAAATAAAAATAAGTGGAAAAGGCGAGAGTGCGCGATCACACAGGAGCAAAGACAAGCAGCGCAGCTTGAAGCGTAGTAAAAAAAATAATAAATAGACAACTGGTCGACCTCATTAGAAATAAAAACCCAAAAGATTAGATAGACAAACAAACAAACACATAAATGTGGAGAGAAGGGCAGTGCGCGCAGGAGCAAAGGTAAACAGCAGACAGACCTGAATCCTTATCTTTACAAGGTCGACCTCAGAACTTTGTTCAGTTTGTCTCGGTGACGGATAATGGAAGGAAGGGCAGGCAACTGGTCGACTTCATTTAAATAAACAAATAAAAAAATAAGATAATTTCTCAGGAATAGATAAATAACAACAAAAAAAAATTGTAAAGTGGAGAAAGCGAGAGCGCGCGAATGCACTCAAACAAACACAAACAGCACAGCACGATGCGTATATATTTTTTAAAATTGACAAAATAAATCAAAAATAAATCAAAAATAAAAATAAGGGGAAAAGGCGAGAGTGCGCGAGCACATAGGAGCAAAGACAAGCAGCGCAGCTTGATGCGTAGTAAAAAAAATAATAAATAGACAACTGGTCGACCTCATTAGAAATAAAAACCCAAAAGATTAGATAGACAAACAAACAAACACATAAATGTGGAGAGAAGGGCAGTGCGCGCAGGAGCAAAGGTAAACAGCAGACAAACCTGAATCCTTATATTTACAAGGTCGACCTTAGAACTTTGTTCAATTTGTCTCGGTGACGGATAATGGAAGGAAGGGCAGGCAACTGGTCGACTTCATTTAAATAAACAAATAAAAAATAAGATAAACTCTCTGGAATAGATAAATAATAACAAAAAAATTGTAAAGTGGAGAAAGCGAGAGCGCGCGAATGCACTCAAGCAAACACAAACAGCACACCACAATGTGTATTTTTTTTTTAAATTGACAAAATAAATCAAAAATAAATCAAAAATAAAAATAAGTGGAAAAGGCGAGAGTGCGCGAGCACACAGGAGCAAAGACAAGCAGCGCAGCTTGATGCGTAGTAAAAAAAATAATAAATAGACAACTGCTCGACCTCATTACAAATAAAAACCCAAAAGATTAGATAGACAAACAAAAAAAAACACATAAATGTGGATAGAAGGGCAGTGCGCGCAGGAGCAAAGGTAAACAGCAGACAGACCTGAATCCTTATCTTTACAAGGTCGACCTCAGAACTTTGTTCAGTTTGTCTCGGTGACGGATAATGGAAGGAAGGGCAGGCAACTGGTCGACTTCATTTAAATAAACAAATAAAAAATAAGATAAATTCTCAGGAATAGATAAATAATAACAAAAAAATTGTAAAGTGGAGAAAGCGAGAGCGCGCGAATGCACTCAAACAAACACAAACAGCACAGCACGATGCGTATATATTTTTTAAAATTGACAAAATAAATAAAAAATAAATCAAAAATAAAAATAAGGGGAAAAGGCGAGAGTGCGCGAGCACACAGGAGCAAAGACAAGCAGCACAGCTTGATGCGTAGTAAAAAAAATAATAAATAGACAACTGGTCGACCTCATTAGAAATAAAATCCCAAAAGATTAGATAGACAAACAAACAAACACATAATTGTGGATAGAAGGGCAGTGCGCGCAGGAGCAAAGAGCAGACAGACCTGAATCCTTATCTTTACAAGGTCGACCTTAGAAATTTATTCAATTTGTCTCGGTGACGGATAATGGAAGGAAGGGCAGGCAACTGGTCGACTTCATTTAAATAAACATATAAAAAATAAGATAAACTCTCTGGAATAGATAAATAATAACAAAAAAATTGTAAAGTGGAGAAAGCGAGAGCGCGCGAATGCACTCAAGCAAACACAAACAGCACAGCACAATGCGTATTTTTTTTTTAAAATTGACAAAATAAATCAAAAATAAATCAAAAATAAAAATAAGTGGAAAAGGCGAGAGTGCGCGAGCAAACAGGAGCAAAGACAAGCAGCGCAGCTTGATGCGTAGTAAAAAAAATAATAAATAGACAACTGGTCGAGCTCATTAGAAATAAAAACCCAAAAGATTAGATAGACAAACAAACAAACACATAAATGTGGAGAGTAGGGCAGTGCGCGCAGGAGCAAAGGTAAACAGCAGACAGACATGAATCCTTATCTTTACAAGGTCGACCTCAGAACTTTGTTCAGTTTGTCTCGGTGACGGATAATGGAAGGAAGGGCAGGCAACTGGTCGACTTCATTTAAATAAACAAATAAAAAATAAGATAAACTCTCAGGAATAGATAAATAATAACAAAAAAATTGTAAAGTGGAGAAAGTGAGAGCGCGCGAATGCACTCAAGCAAATACAAACAGCACAGCACGATGCGTATTTTTTTTTAAAAATTGACAAAATAAATCAAAAATAAATCAAAAATAAAAATAAGTGGAAAAGGCGAGAGTGCGCGAGCACACAGGAGCAAAGACAAGCAGCGTAGCTTGATGCGTAGTAAAAAAAATAATAAATAGACAACTGGTCGACCTCATTAGAAATAAAAACCCAAAAGATTAGATAGACAAACAAACAAACACATAAATGTGGAGAGAAGGGCAGTGCGCGCAGGAGCAAAGATAAACAGCAGACAGACCTGAATCCTTATCTTTACAAGGTCGACCTCAGAACTTTGTTCAGTTTGTCTCGGTGACGGATAATGGAAGGAAGGGCAGGCAACTGGTCGACTTCATTTAAATAAACAAATAAAAAATAAGATAAACTCTCAGGAATAGATAAATAATAACAAAAAAATTGTAAAGTGGAGAAAGCGAGAGCGCGCGAATGCACTCAAGCAAACACAAACAGCACAGCACGATGCGTATTTTTTTTTAAATTGAAAAAAATAAATCAAAAATAAAAATAAGTGGAAAAGGCGAGAGTGCGCGAGCACACAGGAGCAAAGACAAGCAGCGCAGCTTGATGCGTAGTAAAAAAAATAATAAATAGGACAACTGGTCGACCTCATTAGAAATAAAAACCCAAAAGATTAGATAGACAAACAAACAAACACATAAATGTGGAGAGAAGGGCAGTGCGGGCAGGAGCAAAGGTAAAGAGCAGACAGACCTGAATCCTTATCTTTACAAGGTCGACCTCAGAACTTTGTTCAGTTTGTCTCGGTGACGGATAATGGAAGGAAGGGCAGGCAACTGGTCGACTTCATTTAAATAAACAAATAAAAAATAAGATAAATTCTCAGGAATAGATAAATAATAACAAAAAAATTGTAAAGTGGAGAAAGCGAGAGCGCACGAATGCACTCAAACAAACACAAACAGCACAGCACGATGCGTATATATTTTTTTAAAATTGACAAAATAAATCAAAATAAAAATAAGGGGAAAAGGCGAGAGTGCGCGAGCACACAGGAGCCAAGACAAGCAGCACAGCTTGATGCGTAGTAAAAAAAATAATAAATAGACAACTGGTCGACCTCATTAGAAATAAAATCCCAAAAGATTAGATAGACAAACAAACAAACACATAAATGTGGAGAGAAGGGCAGTGCGGGCAGGAGCAAATGTAAACAAGCAGACAGACCTGAATCCTTATCTTTACAAGGTCGACCTCAGAACTTTGTTCACTTTGTCTCGGTGACGGATATTGTAAGGAAGGGCAGGCAACTGGTCGACTTCATTTAAATAAACAAAAAAAAATAAGATAAACTCTCAGGAATAGATAAATAATAACAAAAAAATTGTAAAGTGCAGAAAGCGGAGAGCGCGCGAATGCACTCAAGCAAACACAAACAGAACAGCACGATGCGTATTTTTTTTTTTAAAATTGACAAAATAAATCAAAAATAAATCAAAAATAAAAAATAAGTGGAAAAGGCGAGAGTGCGCGAGCACACAGGAGCAAAGACAAGCAGCGCAGCTTGATGCGTAGTAAAAAAAATAATAAATAGACAACTTGTCGAACTCATTAGAAATAAAAACCCAAAAGATTAGATAGACAAACAAACAAACACATACATGTGGAGAGAAGGGCAGTGCGCGCAGGAGCAAAGGTAAACAGCAGACAGACCTGAATCCTTATCTTTACAAGGTCGACCTCAGAACTTTGTTCAGTTTGTCTCGGTGACGGATAATGGAAGGAAGGGCAGGCAACTGGTCGACTTCATTTAAATAAACAAATAAAAAATAAGATAAACTCTCAGGAATAGATAAATAATAACAAAAAAATTGTAAAGTGGAGAAAGCGAGAGCGCGCGAATACACTCAAGGAAACACAAACAGCACAGCACGATGCGTATTTTTTTTCAAATTCACAAAATAAATCAAAAATAAATCAAAAATAAACATAAGTGGAAAAGGCGAGAGTGCGCGAGCACACGGGAGCAAAGACAAGCAGCGCAGCTTGATGCGTAGTAAAAAAAATAATAAATAGACAACTGGTCGACCTCATTAGAAATAAAAACCCAAAAGATTAGATAGACAAACAAAACAAACACATAAATGTGGAGAGAAGGGCAATGCGCGCAGGAGCAAAGGTAAACAGCAGACAGACTTGAATCCTTATCTTTACAAGGTCGACCTCAGAACTTTGTTCAGTTTGTCTCGGTGACGGATAATGGAAGGAAGGGCAGGCAACTGGTCGACTTCATTTAAATAAACAAATAAAAAATAAGATAAACTCTCAGGAATAGATAAATAATAACAAAAAAATTGTAAAGTGGAGAAAGCGAGAGCGCGCGAATGCACTCAAGCAAACACAAACAGCACAGCACGATGCGTATTTTTTTTAAATTGACAAAATAAATCAAAAATAAATCAAAAATAAAAATAAGTGGAAAAGGCGAGAGTGCGCGAGCACACAGGAGCAAAGACAAGCAGCGCAGCTTGATGCGTAGTAAAAAAAATAATAAATAGACAACTGGTCGACCTCATTAGAAATAAAAACCCAAAAGATTAGGTAGACAAACAAACAAACACATAAATGTGGAGAGAAGGGCAGTGCGCGCAGGAGCAAAGGTAAACAGCAGACAGACATGAATCCTTATCTTTACAAGGTCGACCTCAGAACTTTGTTCAGTTTGTCTCGGTGACGGATAATGGAAGGAAGGGCAGGCAACTGGTCGACTTCACTTAAATAAACAAATAAAAAATAAGATAAACTCTCAGGAATAGATAAATAATAACAAAAAAATTGTAAAGTGGAGAAAGTGAGAGCGCGCGAATGCACTCAAGCAAACACAAACAGCACAGCACGATGCGTATTTTTTTTAAATTGACAAAATAAATCAAAAATAAATCAAAAATAAAAAATAAGTGGAAAAGGCGAGAGTGCGCGAGCACACAGGAGCAAAGACAAGCAGCGCAGCTTGATGCGTAGTAAAAAAAATAATAAATAGACAACTGGTCGACCTCATTAGAAATAAAAACCCAAAAGATTAGATAGACAAACAAACAAACACATAAATGTGGAGAGAAGGGGCAATGCGCGCAGGAGCAAAGGTAAACAGCAGACAGACCTGAATCCTTATCTTTACAAGGTCGACCTCAGAACTTTGTTCAGTTTGTCTCGGTGACGGATAATGGAAGGAAGGGCAGGCAACTGGTCGACTTCATTTAAATAAACAAATAAAAAATAAGATAAACACTCAGGAATAGATAAATAATAACAAAAAAATTCTAAAGTGGAGAAAGCGAGAGCGCGCGAATGCACTCAAGCAAACACAAACAGCACAGCACGATGCGTATTTTTTTTAATTGACAAAATAAATCAAAAATAAAAATAAGTGGAAAAGGCGAGAGTGCGCGAGCACACAGTAGCAAAGACAATCAGCGCAGCTTGATGCGTAGTAAAAAAAATAATAAATAGACAACTGGTCGACCTCATTAGAAATAAAAACCCAAAAGATTAGATAGACAAACAAACAAACACATAAATGTGGAGAGAAGGGCAGTGCGCGCAGGAGCAAAGGTAAACAGCAGACAGACCTGAATCCTTATCTTTACAAGGTCGACCTGAGAACTTTGTTCAGTTTGTCTCGGTGACGGATAATGGAAGGAAGGGGCAGGCAACTGGTCGACTTCATTTCAATAAACAAATAAAAAATAAGATAAACTCTCAGGAATAGATAAATAATAACAAAAAAATTGTAAAGTGGAGAAAGCGAGAGCGCGCGAATGCACTCAAGCAAACACAAACAGCACAGCACGATGCGTATTTTTCTTTTAAAATTGACAATATAAATCAAAAATAAATCAAAAATAAAAATAAGTGGAAAAGGCGAGAGTGCGGGAGCACACAGGAGCAAAGACAAGCAGCGCAGCTTGATGCGTAGTAAAAAAAATAATAAATAGACAACTGGTCGACCTCATTAGAAATAAAAACCCAAAGATTAGATAGACAAACAAACAAACACATAAATGTGGAGAGAAGGGCAGTGCGCGCAGGAGCAAAGGTAAACAGCAGACAGACCTGAATCCTTATCTTTACAAGGTCGACCTCAGAACTTTGTTCAGTTTGTCTCGGTGACGGATAATGGAAGGAAGGGCAGGCAACTGGTAGACTTCATTTAAATAAACAAAAATAAGATAAACTCTCAGGAATAGATAAATAATAACAAAAAAATTGTAAACTGGAGAAAGAGAGAGCGCGCGAATGTACTCAAGCAAACACAAACAGCACAGCACGATGCGTATTTTTTTTAAATTGCCAAAATAAATCAAAAATAAATCAAAAATAAAAATAAGTGGAAAAGGCGAGAGTGCGCGAGCACACAGGAGCAAAGAGAAGCAGCGAACCTTGATGCGTAGTAAAAAAAATAATAAATAGACAATTGGGTCGACCTCATTAGAAATAAAAACCCAAAAGATTAGATAGACAAACAAACAAACACATGAATGTGGAGAGAAGGGCAGTGCGCGCAGGAGCAAAGGTAAACAGCAGACAGACCTGAATCCTTATATTTACAAGGTCGACCTCAGAACTTTGTTCAGTTTGTCACGGTGACGGATAATGGAAGGAAGGGCAGGAAACTGGTCGACTTCATTTAAATAAACAAATAAAAAATGAGATAAACTCTCAGGAATAGATAAATAATAACAAAAAAATTGTAAAGTGGAGAAAGCGAGAGCGCGCGAATGCACTCAAGCAAACACAAACAGCACAGCACGATGCGTATTTTTTTTAAATTGACAAAATAAATCAAAAATAAATCAAAAATAAAAATAAGTGGAAAAGGCGAGAGTGCGCGAGCACACAGGAGCAAAGACAAGCAGCGAACCTTGATGCGTAGTAAAAAAAATAATAAATAGACAATTGGTCGACCTCATTAGAAATAAAAACCCAAAAGATTAGATAGACAAACCAACAAACACATAAATGTGGAGAGAAGGGCAGTGCGCGCAGGAGCAAAGGTAAACAGCAGACAGACCTGAATCCTGATATTTACAAGGTCGACCTCAGAACTTTGTTCAGTTTGTCACGGTGACGGATAATGGAAGGAAGGGCAGGCAACTGGTCGACTTCATTTAAATAAAAAAATAAAAAATAAGATAAACTCTCAGGAATAGATAAATAATAACAAAAAAATTGTAAAGTGGAGAAAGCGAGAGCGCGCGAATGCACTCAAGCAAACACAAATGGCACAGCACGATGCGTATTTTTTTTAAAAATTGACAAAATAAATCAAAAATAAATCAAAAATAAAAATAAGTGGAAAAGGCGAGAGTGCGCGAGCACACAGGAGCAAAGACAAGCAGCGCAGCTTGATGCGTAGTAAAAAAAATAATAAATAGACAACTGGTCGACCTCATTAGAAATAAAAACCCAAAAGATTAGATAGACAAACAAACAAACACATAAATGTGGAGAGAAGGGCAGTGCGCGCAGGAGCAAAGGTAAACAGCAGACAGACCTGAATCCTTATGTTTACAAGGTCGACCTCAGAACTTTGTTCAGTTTGTCTCGGTGACGGATAATGGAAGGAAGGGCAGGCAACTGGTCGACTTCATTTACATAAACAAATAAAAAATAAGATAAACTCTCAGGAATAGATAAATAATAACAAAAAAATTGTAAAGTGGAGAAAGCGAGAGCGCGCGAATGCACTCAAGCAAACACAAACAGCACAGCACGATGCGTATTTTTTTTTAAAATTGACAAAATAAATCAAAAATAAAAATAAGTGGAAAAGGCGAGAGTGCGCGAGCACACAGGAGCAAAGACAAGCAGCGCAGCTTGGTGCGTAGTAATAAAAATAATAAATAGACAACTGGTCGACCTCATTAGAAATAAAAACCCAAAAGATTAGATAGACAAACAAACAAACACATAAATGTGGAGAGAAGGGCAGTGCGCGCAGGAGCAAAGGTAAACAGCAGACAGACCTGAATCCTTATCTTTACAAGGTCGACCTCAGAACTTTGTTCAGTTTGTCTCGGTGACGGATAATGGAAGGAAGGGCAGGCAACTGGTCGACTTCATTTAAATAAACAAATAAAAAATAAGATAAACTCTCAGGAATAGATAAATAATAACAAAAAAAATTGTAAAGTGGAGAAAGCGAGAGCGCGCGAATGCACTCAAGCAAACACAAACAGCACAGCACGATGCGTATTTTTTTTTAAATTGACAAAATAAATAAAAAATAAATCAAAAATAAAAATAAGTGGAAAAGGCGAGAGTGCGCGAGCACACAGGAGCAAAGACAAGCAGCGCAGCTTGATGCGTAGTAAAAAAAATAATAAATAGACAACTGGTCGACCTCATTAGAAATAAAAACCCAAAAGATTAGATAGATAAACAAACAAACACATAAATGTGGAGAGAAGGGCAGTGCGCGCAGGAGCAAAGGTAAACAGCAGACAGACCTGAATCCTTATCTTTACAAGGTCGACCTCAGAACTTTGTTCAGTTTGTCTCGGTGACGGATAATGGAAGGAAGGGCAGGCAACTGGTCGACTTCATTTAAATAAACAAATAAAAAATAAGATAAACTCTCAGGAATAGATAAATAATAACAAAAAAATTGTAAAGTGGAGAAAGCGAGAGCGCGCGAATGCACTCAAGCAAACACAAACAGCACAGCACGATGCGTATTTTTTTTTAAATTGACAAAATAAATCAAAAATAAATCAAAAATAAAAATAAGTGGAAAAGGCGAGAGTGCGCGAGCACACAGGAGCAAAGACAAGCAGCGCAGCTTGATGCGTAGTAAAAAAAAATAATAAATAGACAACTGCTCGACCTCATTAGAAATAAAAACCCAAAAGATTAGATAGACAAACAAAAAAAACACATAAATGTGGATAGAAGGGCAGTGCGCGCAGGAGCAAAGGTAAACAGCAGACAGACCTGAATCCTTATCTTTACAAGGTCGACCTCAGAACTTTGTTCA
>NW_025958303.1:0-38407 GCF_023159225.1 Perognathus longimembris pacificus | reverse complement strand
TATTCTCAGAAGGGATACTCCCTGATATACAGCTGCCTATCCCCTTCGTACGTGCAGGTCCTAAATGAGCTTTTTTCTCTGTCCTCACCACAATCCAGATTCTTTTGGGGAGTTACCAGTACAGTAACCATACCATTAAATACTTATTTTATTAAGCTACTGCTTTTCTTAATCTCAGTGGAGATATTTACTGATAAACATCTACCTACGCAGCATGTTCATGTCGTTCCTAAATGAGCTTTTATCTCTCTCCCCTCACCATAAATCAGATTCTTCTGAGGAGTTCCCAGTACATTACCCTTTCCCCTGTGTACTTACCTTAACAAGCTCCAGCTGTATTTATTCTCAGAAGGGATACTCCCTGATATACAGCTGCCTACCCCCTTCGTAAGTGCAGGTCCTAAATGAGCTTTTTTCTCTGTTCCCTCACCACAGTCCAGATTCTTTTAGGGAGTTACCACTACAGTAACCATACCAGGAAGTACTTAATTTATTAAGCTACTGCTTTTTTTAACCTCAGTGGAGATATTTACTGATAAACAGCTACCTACCCAGTATGTTCATGTCGTTCCTAAATGAGCTTTTTATCTCTCTCCCTTCACCACAAATCTGATTCTTCTGAGGAGTTCCCAATACGTTAACCTGTCCTCGATGTAATTACCTTAACATGTTCCAGCTGTTCTTATAATCAGAAAGGGATACTCCCTGATATACAGCTGTGTACCACATTCGTAAGTGCAGGTCCTAAATGAGCTTTTTTCTCTGTTCCCTCACCACAATCCAGATTCTTTTGGGGAGTTACCAGTACAGTAACCATTCCAGGAAGTACTTAATTTTTTAAGCTACTGCTTTTCTTAATCTCAATGGAGATATTTCCTGATAAACAGCTACCTACCCAGTATGTTCAGGTCGTTCCTAAATGAGCTTTTATCTCTCTCCCCTCACCACAAATCAGATTCTTCTGAGGAGTTCCCAGTACATTATCCTTTCCCCTGTGTAATTACCTTTACAAGCTCCAGCTGTTCTTATTCTCAGAAGGGGTACTCCCTGATATACTGCTGCCTACCTCCTGCGTAAGTGCACGTCCTAAATGAGCTTTTTTCTCTGTTCGCTCACCACAATCCAGATTCTTTTGGGGAGTTACCAGTACAGTAACCATACCAGGAAGTGCTTATTTTATTAAGCTACTGCTTTTCTTACTCTCAGTGGAGATATTTACTGATAATCAGGCTACCTACGCAGCATGTTCATGTCGTTCCTAAATGAGCATGTTCATGTCGTTCCTAAATGAGCTTTTATCTCTCTCCCCTCACTACAAATCAGATTTTTATGAGGAGTTCCCAGTACATTATCCTTTCCCCTGTTTAATTACCTTAAGAAGATCCAGTTGTTTTTATTCTCAGAAGGGATACTCCCTGATATACAGCTGCCTACCCCCTTCGTAACTGCAGGTCCTAAATGAGCTTTTTTCTCTGTTCCCTCACCACAGTCCAGATTCTTTTGGGGAGGTTAACAGTACAGTCACCATACCAGGAAGTACTTCATTTATTAAGCTACTGCTTTTCTTAATCTCAGTGGAGATATTTACTGATAAACAGCTACATACGCAGCATGTTCATGTCGTTCCTAAATGAGGTTTTATTTCTCTCCCCTCGCCAAAAATCTGATTCTTCTGAGGAGTTCCAAGTACATTATCCTTTCCCCTGTGTAATTACCTTAACCATCTCCAGCTGTTTTTATTCTCAGAAGGGATACTCCCTGATATACAGCTTTGTACCACCTTCGTAAGTGCAGGTCCTAAATGAGCTTTTTTCTCTGTTCCCTCACCACAATCCAGATTCTTTTGGGGAGAAACCAGTTCAGTCACCATACCAGGAAGTACTTAGTTTATTAAGCTACTGCTTTTCTTAATCTCAGGGGAGATATTTACTGATAAACAGCTACATACGCAGCATGTTCATGTCGTTCCTAAATGAGGTTTTATCTCTGTCCCCTCACCACAAATCAGATTCTTCTGAGGAGTTCCAAGTACATTATCCTTTCCCCTGTGTAATTACCTAAACAATCTCCAGCTGATTTTATTCTCAGAAGGGATACTCCCTGATATACAGGTGCCTACCCCCTCGTAAGTGCAGGTCCTAAATGAGCTTTTTTCTCTGTTCCCTAACCAAAATCCAGATTCTTTTGGGGAGTTACCAGTACAGTAACCATACCAGGAAGTACTTAATTTATTAAGCTACTGCTTTTCTTAATCTCAGTGGAGGTATTTATTGATAAACACCTACCTACGCAGCATGTTCATGTCGTTCCAAAATGAGCTTTTATCTCTCTACCCTCACCACAAATCAGATTCCTCTGAGGATTTCCCAGTACTTTATCCTTTCCCCCTGTGTAATTACCTTAACAAGCTCCAGCTGTTTTTATTCTCAGAAGGGATACTGCCTGATATACAGCTGTGTATCACATTCGTAAGTGTAGGTCATAAATGAGCTTTTTTCTCTGTTCAATCACCACTATCCAGATTCTTTTGAGGAGTTTACCAGTACAGTAACCATACCAGGAAGTACTTATTTTATTAAGCTACTGCCTTTTCTTACTCTCAGTGGAGATATTTACTGATAATCAGCTATCTACGCAGCATGTTCATGTCGTTCCTAATGAGCATGTTCATGTCGTTCCTAAATGAGTTTTATCTCTCTCCCCTCACCACAAATCAGATTCTTCTGAGGATTTCCCAGTACATTATCCTTTCCCCTGAGTAATTACCTTAACAAGCTCCTGCTGTTTATATTTTGAGAAGGAATACTCCCTGATATACAGCTGTCTACCCCCTTCGTAACTGCAGGTCCTAAATGAGCTTTTTTTCTCTGTTCCCTCACCACAATCCAGATTCTTTTGGGGATTTTCCAGTACAGTAACTATACCAGGAAGTACTTAATTTATTAAGCTACTGCTTTTCTTAATCTCAGTGGAGGTATTTACTGATAAACACCTACCTACGCAGCATGTTCATGTCGTTCCAAAATGAGCTTTTATCTCTCTACCCCTCACCACAAATCAGATTCCTCTGAGGATTTCCCAGTACTTTATCCTTTCCCCTGTGTAATTACCTTAACAAGTTCCAGCTGTTTTTATTCTCAGAAGGGATACTCCCCTGATATACATCTGCCTACCCCCTTCGTAAGTACAGGTCCTAAATGAGCTTTTTTCTCTGTTCCCTCACCACAATACAGATTGTTTTGGGGTGTTACCAGTACAGTATCCATAACAGGAAGTACTTAATTTATTAAGCTACTGCTTTTCTTAATCTCATTGGAGATATTTACTGATAAACAGCTACCTACGCAACATGTTCATGTCGTTGCTAAATGAGCTAGTATCTCTCTCCCCTCACCACAAATCAGATTGTTCTGAGGAGTTCCCAGTACATTATCCTTTCCCCTGTGTAATTACCTTAACAAGCTCCAGCTGTTTTTATTCTCAGAAGGGATACTCCCTGATATACAGCTGCCTACACCCTTCGTAAGTACAGGTCCTAAATGAGCATTTTTCTCTGTTCCCTCACCACAATCTAGATTATTTTGGGGAGTTACCAGTACAGTAACCATACCAGGAAGTACTTAATTTATTAAGCTACTGCTTTTCTTAATCTCACTGGAGATATTTACTGATAAACACCTACCTAAGCAGCATGTTCATGTCGTTCCTAAATGAGCTTTTATCTCTCTCCCCTCAACACAAATCAGATTCTTCTGAGGAGTGCTCAGTACATTATCTTTTCCCCGGTGTAATTACCTTAACAAGCTCCAGCTGTTTTTATTCTCAGAAGGGATTCTCCCTGATATAAAGCTGCCTACCCCCTTGGTGAGTGCAGGTCCTAATGAGCTTTTTTCTCTGTTCCCCCACGACAATCTCGATTCTTTTGGGGAGTTTCCAGTACAGTAACTATACCAAGCAGTACTTAATTTATTAAGCTACTGCTTTACTTAATCTCAGTGGAGATATTTACTTATAAAAAGCTACCTATGCAGCATGTTCATGTCGTTCCTAAATGAGCTTTTATCTCTCTCCCCTCACCACAAATCAGATTCTTCTGAGGATTTCCCAATACTTTATCCTTTCCCCTGTGTAATTACCTTAACAAGTTCCAGCTGTTTTTATTCTCAGAAGGGATACTCCCTGATATACAGCTGCCTATCCCCTTCGTACGTGCAGGTCCTAAATGAGCTTTTTTCTCTGTCCCTCACCACAATCCAGATTCTTTTGGTGAGTTACCAGTACAGTAACCATACCATTAAATACTTATTTTATTAAGCTACTGCTTTTCTTAATCTCAGTGGAGATATTTAATGATAAACATCTACCTACGCAGCATGTTCATGTCGTTCCTAAATGAACTTTTATCTCTCTCCCCTCACCATAAATCAGATTCTTCTGAGGAGTTCCCAGTACATTACCCTTTCCCCTGTGTACTTACCTTAACAATCTCCAGCTGTATTTATTCTCAGAAGGGGATACTCCCTGATATACAGCTGCCTACCCCTTCGTAAGTGCAGGTCCTAAATGAGCTTTTTTCTCTGTTCCCTCACCACAGTCCAGATTCTTTTAGGGAGTTACCACTACAGTAACCATACCAGGAAGTACTTAATTTATTAAGCTACTGCTTTTCTTAACCTCAGTGGAGATATTTACTGATAAACAGCTACCTACCCAGTATGTTCATGTCGTTCCTAATGAGCTTTTATCTCTCTCCCTTCACCACAAATCTGATTCTTCTGAGGAGTTCCCAATACGTTAACCTGTCCTCGATGTAATTACCTTAACATGTTCCAGCTGTTCTTATAATCAGAAGGGATACTCCCTGATATACAGCTGTGTACCACATTCGTAAGTGCAGGTCCTAAATGAGCTTTTTTCTCTGTTCCCTCACCACAATCCAGATTCTTTTGGGGAGTTACCAGTACAGTAACCATTCCAGGAAGTACTTAATTTTTTAAGCTACTGCTTTTCTTAATCTCAATGGAGATATTTCCTGATAAACAGCTACCTACCCAGTATGTTTCAGGTCGTTCCTAAATGAGCTTTTATCTCTCTCCCTCACCACAAATCAGATTCTTCTGAGGAGTTCCCAGTACATTATCCTTTCCCCTGTGTAATTACCTTTACAAGCTCCAGCTGTTCTTATTCTCAGAAGGGGTACTCCTGATATACTGCTGCCTACCTCCTGCGTAAGTGCACGTCCTAAATGAGCTTTTTTCTCTGTTCGCTCACCACAATCCAGATTCTTTTGGGGAGTTACCAGTACAGTAACCATACCAGGAAGTACTTATTTTATTAAGCTACTGCTTTTCTTACTCTCAGTGGAGATATTTACTGATAATCAGCTACCTACGCAGCATGTTCATGTCGTTCCTAAATGAGCATGTTCATGTCGTTCCTAAATGAGCTTTTATCTCTCTCCCCTCACTACAAATCAGATTTTTATGAGGAGTTCCCAGTACATTATCCTTTCCCCTGTTTAATTACCCTAAGAAGATCCAGCTGTTTTTATTCTCAGAAGGGATACTCCCTGATATACATCTGCCTACCCCCTTCGAAACTCCAGGTCCTAAATGAGCTTTTTTCTCTGTTCCCTCACCACAATCCAGATTCTTTTGGGGAGTTACCAGTACAGTTACCATAACAGGAAGTACTTCATTTATTTAGCTACTGCTTTTCTTAATCTCAGTGGAGATATTTACTGATAAACAGCTACATACGCAGCATGTTCATGTCGTTCCTAAATGAGGTTTTATCTCTCTCCCCTCACCACAAATCTGATTCTTCTGAGGAGTTCCAAGTACATTATCCTTTCCCCTGTGTAATTACCTTAACCATATCCAGCTGTTTTTATTCTCAGAAGGGATACTCCCTGATATACAGCTTTGTACCACCTTCGTAAATGCAGGTCCTAAATGAGCTTTTTTCTCTGTTCCCAAACCACAATCCAGATTCTTTTGGGGAGTTACCAGTAGAGTCACCATACCAGGAAGTACTTAGTTTATTAAGCTACTGCTTTTCTTAATCTCATTGGAGATATTTACTGATAAACAGCTACCTACGCAGCATGTTCATGTCGTTCCTAAATGAGCTTTTATCTCTCTCTCTTCACCACAAATCAGATTCTTCTGAGGAGTTCCCAGTACATTATCCTTTCCCCTGTGTAATTACCTTAACAAGCTCCAGCTGTTTTTATTCTCAGAAGGGATACTCCCTGATATACAGCTGCCTACCCCATTCGTAATTGCAGGTCCTAAATGAGCTTTTTTCTCTGTTCCCTCACCATAATCCCGATTCTTTTGGGGAGTTACCAGTACAGTAACCATACCAGGAAGTACTTAATTTATTAATCTACAGCTTTTCTTAATCTCAGTGGAGATATTTACTGATAAACAGCTAACTACGCATCATGTTCATGTCGTTCCTAAATGAGCTTTTATCTCTCTCCCCTCACCACAAATCAGATTCTTCTGAGGAGTTCCCAGTACATTATCCTTTCCCCTGTGTAATTACCTTCACAAGCTCCAGCTGTTTTTATTCTCAGAAGGTATACTCCTAGATATACAGCTGCCTACCCCCTTCGTAAGTGCAGGTTCTAAATGAGCTTTTTCTCTGTTCCCTCCCCACAATCCAGATTCTTTTGGGGAGTAACCAGTACAGTAACCATACCAGGAAATACTTAATTTATTAAGCTTCTGCTTTTCTTAATCTCAGTGGAGATATTTACTGATAAACTGCTACCTACCCAGTATGTTCATGTCGTTCCTAAATGACGTTTTATCTCTCTCCCCTCACCACAAATCAGATTCTTCTGAGGAGTTCCCAGTACATTATCCTTTCCCCTGTGTAATTACCTTAACAAGCTCCAGCTATTTTTATTCTCAGAAGGGATACTCCCTGATATACAGGTGCCTACCCCCTCGTAAGTGCAGGTCCTAAATGAGCTTTTTTCTCTGTTCCCTCACCACAATCCAGATTCTTTTGGTGAGTTACCAGTACAGTAACCATACCAGGAAGTACTTAATTTATTAAGCTACTGCTTTTCTTAATCTCAGTGGAGATATTTACTGATAAACAGCTACCTACGCAGCATGTTCATCTCATTCCTAAATGAGCTTTTATCTCTCACCCCTCACCACAAATCAGATTATTCTGAGGACTTCCCAGTACATTATCCTTTCCCCTGTGTAATTACCTTAACAAGATCCAGCTGTTTTTATTGTCAGAAGGGATACTCCCTGATATACAGCTGCCTACCCCCTTCGTAACTGCAGGTCCTAAATGAGCTTTTTTCTCTGTTCTCTCACCACAATCCAGATTCTTTTGGGGTTCTTCCACTACAGTAACCAAACCAGGAAGTACTTTATTTATTACGCTACTGCTTTTCTTAATCTCAGTGGAGATATTTACTGATAAACAGCTACCCACGCAGCATATTCATGTCGTTCCTAAATGAGCTTTTATCTCTCTCCCCTCACCACAAATCAGATTCTTCTGAGGAGTTCCAAGTTCATTATCCTTTCCCCTGTGTAATTACCTTAACAAGCTCCAGCTGTTTTTATTCTCAGAAGGGATACTCCCTGATATACAGCCATCCTACCCCCTAAGTATGTGCAGGTCCTAAATGCGCTTTTTTCTCTGTTCCCTCACCACAATCCAGATTCTTTGGGGGAGTTACTAGTACAGTAACCATACCAGTAAGTACTTAATTTATTAAGTTACTGCTTTTCTTAATCTCAGTGGAGATATTTACTGATAAACAGCTACCTACGCAGCATGTTCATTTCGTTCCTATATGAGTTTTAATGTCTCTCCCCTCACCACAAATCAGACTCTTCTGAGGAGTTCCCAGTACATTATCCTTTCCCCTGTGTAATTACCTTAACAAGCTCCAGCTGATTTTATTCTCAGAAGGAATACTCCCTGATATACAGCTGTGTACCACATTCGTAAGTGCAGGTCATAAATGAGCTTTTTTCTCTGTTCGTTCACCACTATCCAGATTCTTTTGGGGAGTTACCAGTACAGTAACCATACCAGGAAGTACTTATTTTATTAAGCTACTGCTTTTCTTACTCTCAGTGGAGATATTTACTGATAATCAGCTATCTACGCAGCATGTTCATGTCGTTCCTAAATGAGCATGTTCATGTCGTTCCTAAATGAGCTTTTATCTCTCTCCCCTCACTACAAATCAGATTCTTCTGAGGAGTTCCCAGTACATTATCCTTTCCCCTGTGTAATTACCTTAACAAGCTCCAGCTGTTTTTATTCCCTGAAGGGATACTCCCTGATATAGAGCTGCCTATGCCCTTCTTAAGTGCAGGTCCTAAATGAGCTTTTTTCTCTGTTCCCTCACCACAATCCAGATTCTTTTGGGGAGTTACCAGTACAGTAACTATACCAGGAAGTACTTAATTTATGAAGCTACTGCTTTTCTTAATCTCAGTGGAGATATTTACTGATAAACAGCTACCTACGCAGCATGTTCATGTCGTTCCTAAATGAGCTTTTTTCTCTCTCCCCTCTCCACAAATCAGATTCTTCTGAGGTGTTCCCAGTACATTATCCTTTCCCCTGTGTAATTACCTTAACAAGCTCCAGCTGATTTTATTCTCAGAAGGGATACTCCCTGATATACAGCTACCTACCCCCTTCGTAAGTGCAGGTCCTAAATGAGCTTTTTTCTCTGTTCCCTCACCACATTCCACTTTCTTTTGGGGAGTTCCAGTACAATAACCATACCAGGAAGTACAAAATAAGATATATTAAGAGCTAGCAGTAGTATTCCAGTTCTGTGAGTTCTTCAGCGACTCTTCCTCTGTGGCTGTTAATAATGTTTGATAGCCTGCACAAACAGCATTTATGTAAGTGCATGGATCTCAGCCAATGCTAACAGTACTCAAGACATAATTTTGTTTTTAATTTAAAAAGCAAATTACCATTGACATGGATTGATAGCTTTGGGTAACACCTTTCTTCACTATTCAACTATCACCACCCTCTCCCTGCACAGCCAAGGCAAAACTCCGGCATTAACAGTGCAGCTCATGGCAATGTGTGTCCTATCAATAACAGCCAATGTTGTAGACATACATTATCACATTTGGGCTGCAACTACTGCATCTCTCCACTGGCAGAAAAACTACCCTCTCCCTACTGGAGTCTAAGTCATCTTTAAAGGAATCCCTTTCAATTCTCCATTCATCAATATCTGAGCACAACCTCTGTTAACTCTCCCCCTCCAAAAAAACAAAGGAAAACATTTTTTTTCCAATTTTTAAAACATTTAATATGAAAAGAATTCCGAGTTAAATGAATTTTTAAATCTATGGGCTTGTTTCACTTTTAAGAGTGCTTACCATTCTCTATTGATAAGGCCTAACCTTATCAAATGAAAAACAGATGTGAGCATTACAATGAATAGTCTCCATACAACTGAGAATGCTGACAGCCCAGACTCCACAAAACTAAACAGCCGGGCAAAGCCCCTACTGCCATTACAACATGCAATCCTTAAGGAAGACAGAGGGAAGATCCTACACACAGACTTGGAGAGAAACCAAAGAAGGGACTTGAATAAATAGATACCACAGAGGCTCACACATCCCAAATCAAGTGTATAACCAGTCAAGTATTATGGTCTTCAGCTGATCCGCCTTCTTGGGCAGCAGGGGAATGGAGGGCGCCCCTTTAGCAGATTCCAGGGTGAGGATCCTCCCCTGAAGGTCGTTGGTTTTCACCCCAAGTTACAGACAAGAAATCACGGCCACCCCGGAGAAGAGGGTCGCCAGGGTGGTGCACAGGGGCATAACGCAGGTGCAATGCTGCCTGGAGGGGTTGGGTTCTTCAGATGCAGCCTCTCGCCCTGCTCCTTTCCCCGCGGGCTTCTTCACCCACATGGTAGGGGGGGTCCTCTGGCCACCTTCTACCTCCTGCCAAGACAAGTGGCCAGAGGAGAAGCGACAAGTCCTCCAAAGTTCAGTCCTGGCGGCTGCACAAGTAGTTGGCAGAGTAGGTGCCAGGCAGGCGCGGTGAGGGACCTGTATGGGGCTCAGCACGGGGACCCGCAGGCAAGGACCATCCTCAGCCTGTGGCTCTCCTCCCAGCTGGGAGAAAAACAAACAAAAATAAATAATGCTCTCCCCTGCACTCCTCTGAGCTCCTCTGCTCTCCTCCTCTGCTCTCCTCCTCTGCTCTCCTTTTCGCCTCTCCTCCTCCTCTGCTCTCCGCCTCCTTTGCTCTCTTCCTCCTCTGCTCTCCTCCTCCTCTGCTCTCTTCCTCCTCCTCAATTGGATGATAAACTTGGCTTCAGGTGTGTTAGGGAAATAGAAGCGTAAAGGTAGAAGAGGGAAATGGGTTTCAAATGTACCCTAAGTGCATCAAGTATTGAAAATGAGTACTTCATTTGTGGCTCTGCAGCAATCTAACATGTTCTCGGACCCTGTTCATGCCAATAAGATAGAGGAGAGTTGTGTGACAGATCTCTGGTCTTTTAGGCTTTAGGTTGTAACAGAAAGGAGAACTAGATGGTTCTGAATGTTTATTCAAGGTCCATCCACCCACTTCCTCACTTTCAGCCCTCCCATTATGTTCCTAAGCTTCAAGGAAATAAGTTTTTCTGTTCTCTCACCTGATCCACTCCATTCTCCCCATGTACGGTCCAGTGCCAGGTGCTAGCAAGATCGACAGGGAGCAAGGTGTGGGTACTGTTCATCGGGAGCTGCAGGCTTGCTGTGTTGGCTGGTCCCTCTGGAAGGAATGCTGGTTTAGTATGGAGACTTTCTGTCACTGTCCTTTCAGAGCTGTTGGAAATTCATTTCCCATCTCCTCCCCAGTTCATCCTTACTCCTTGGAAATGAACTCGGTTATAAATCACTCAACCCCTGTCTCCATCTCCAGATGCTCTGATGTGGGCTGTTTCGCCACAGCCTGTCTCTTTCTATAGAGGATGTCTAGCCTGTGGTGGAAAATGTATACTCACTGACCAGAGTAACACATACAAGGGCTTTTGTTTTCATGGAAGATCTCCTTGGTAGCTCTCACTTTAGCATGAATTGGATGCAGGGCCAATTCAATCTAAGCTGAAACAAAGGGTAGAGTGTGGAACTACTCACATGAGTCAAAATTAGTTTCAAGAAAATGGAAACAAGGATTCTGTATTTTCTCCTGGTTTTTTTTGTTTCTTTCTTTTTTGTTGTGTATGTTTGTTTATAGGTCTTTGGGAGGGTAAAGGAAGGCACAGAAATGGAGGGACAGAGGGTGAACAAATGCAGCAATGGTACTCAGTGGACACTTTTTGAAAATGAACTATACAACTTATGGGTAGGATTGGAGGGAAAAACCGGGAGCGAGGGAGGGAAGGGGTGACATTGTCCAAAAGAAATGTACTCTTTGCCTGACTTAACTGTAACCCCTCTGCACATCACATTGATAATAAAAAAAATTAAGGTTAAAAGATCCCTGAGAATCTGGTGGGTGTGTTTGCCTCCTCTAAGTGTAAAGCTACTGAAGAGCTGAGCTTGGCTTCCTGCCTGCCCTCATTGAAGGACTGGTTAGGAAACTCCTAACCTGTTTAAATCTACCTAAAAGCATTAAGCTCTGAGTTCTAAATTCCTTAGAGGAAACAATAGGTGACATTTTGGAAAACTCAGTCTATAGTATCCAAGGAAGTGATTTCACTGTTGTATTTCTATACATTCCTCAAGCATATGAAATTCTGATTCTATTCTGAATTCCCCTTTGTAACCTGAGTCCAATTCATTTATGACCTTTTTCCCCTTAATGTGCCAAATTTATTATGTTCTCCCTCTCACCCTGCATTTTCTCCTGCCTCCTGCTGGCTTCCAGTCCTTATTCAGATTTGTAGATTTTGCAAAAGAGAAACTATTTATCTGATTTCACTTTAGTGTTGTCTACTTTTGGAAATGTTCCCTAGTCCTGACAGAAGTGGTTACTGCATCCTTCCTGGGGCTTCTCAGTAAACTTTTCAGTTGAGCAGCCCACTGTGGAATTGGCTCAGCAAAACATGTAAAGCTCCCACACCTGCAGAAAGTGCTACACAGGCTTGTAACTCCTTGAGGGTTAAGGAGCCGCCCACGTAAGTTCCTTTTGAGTATGAGTGCACTTAGTGTAGTGAATCTACTTCGAAGAACATACTGCAGGCAATAAAAAGACTGTCACACAGTGAAAGAAGCACATCCTATTGAAGTGACTCACCTCTCTAACATTTCACTCCCTAGGCAGCTAAGTATTATCTGAAGATGGACACTGTGCATGATTTGGCAAAGAGCTAACCTGTTGGAGCTGACGTATCTTACTTAATAGGCTTTTGAGATCTAAGCCTGTATTCTATACTGCTTCATTCAAAACCTCTTCTACTACTACCAGGGGTATTTTCTTCCTGTCCCTACTCAATTCCTTTTGGACATTGAGCTCCCATATGTGGGAGGTTGCAACAGCTTTTCCTATAGTCCCCATGCACTGTGAAAGACTGCATGCTAGTGTACCAAATCCAGGTACTAGCGTCCTTCATTTGCCCACCTCTGCTGGTATTTATGCTTCATCCCAAAGGTCAGAGTTTTCTGCCCTCAGGCCATTTGAGTACTTTTTTGGTTAGGTACTGGCTGTGTGTTCTTGATCCTCTTTACATTAGAGGCCTGGGATGGGTTCAAAAGCCATTAGGTACAATCAGGATTCAGGCTTGGGTCCTCCACCTTCATAGCCCAAGCCACTTACAACCCTTGGGTGTGTTAGTAGAATAGTAATTACCTTCCACTGAGTGGAAGACAGAGGGGCTTTTCCTAACCAAATACAAGGACGGGCTCAGAAGTCCCCCAATTGAAAAGCTTTGTTTGGACAAATATTCAAATAACCTCTGTTTCATATTCTCTTTCACAATCAAGCCAAAGACATTTATCGTGTGCTCTCCTACTTTGTGTGGCCAGTGTGATCTCAGCTATGGACACAATGGGTTCTGGCCTCTGTTTCCATGGTGTGGAGTCTTGGCTCTCTGGTGACCTGTGTTGCAGGAGTCTCTGGTCTGATGTCATGCTAGAGTCCATTCCTGATGACTGTCTCCAGTCAACAGGAGTTCTGCCTTTCAGGCTCCTTGTATACACCTCTGGTCTTTGCTCATTGCTCTCATCAGCCCTTGGCTCCCTTGCCTAGCCCTGGTCCTTGAAGAGCCTCTACTCCATACCTCATGTTCTTAGGCTTAAGTCCTTAGTAGAACTAGATCCAGTTCTTATGTCCAAGTACTAGAGGGAATTATGAGGTTTGAGAAAGAAGATTCTGAAAAATCTATGAATCCCTTAGACTCTGCCAGCACCTGTCACCATAGAACGCTGCCCTGGTCTCCTTAAAGCCCTTAAGGCTGCTTCAGCCATTCTGTTTTTTGCCCTCTCCATAGTCTGTATCTGTGAATGTGGATAGAGTCCTAGCAACTTACCAAAGCAGAGCATGTAGAGTTTGGCAGTGTGTCTCGTAGTTCCCATGGAGAAGGAGGCCAAGAAGCTGAACACTTTCTTTTTTTCTTTTCCTCCTGAGAAATTGGGTGGAGTGAACTGGCCCCTAGGTGGGACTACCATGAAAAGACCTCACAAACATCTAGGCTTGTGGAGTCAAGAAGTCTTAAGAGACAGGGAAGTCTTTCAAAATATTTAAGATGTCTTCAAAGAAGCAGGGAAATTTCCAAGGTTCAGGTGCCATCTTAATTTCCAGCCTTTTAAGCCTGATAGAGGCCAAAGGTCTGCTAAGCTTAGTATGCATTTAAAAAGTCTTTCCTGGCAGCTTGGAGTGAGACTTAGTGGTTGAGGACTTGACTAGCATGCATAAAGCCCTGTGCTTGATTCCCCAGTACCACATAAACAGAAAAAGTTGGAAGTAACTCTGTGGATCAAATGGTAGAGCACTAGCTTGGTCACAGAGAGGCTCAGCAACACAGCCCAGACCCTCAGTTCAAGTCCCAGTACCGGACAAAAGTCTTTCCTAGTAGTCACAAAAGTGCTCAATCAGGCACCAAGCCAATATAGCTCTCACTAGGACTAAAGGTGGTTCAGTACAATCTCGGCTGCTTGAACTAAGATATTCTCTCTCTACAGAAGGTCATCATGTTCCTATCAAGTGAAATTAAAACCCTGTGGGAGCTACTAAATACATATTTTGAGAACTTCAGTTCACAAGCCCTTCCCCATCCTTCACTTGCTGGTCACATTGAAGACTAGAGCCTCAGACCAGAACACAGGAAATTAAGGGGCACATTTCCCCCTTGCTAGAAGAACAGTGGCTGAGTTGTTTGTGGCCTGACCAGGGTCATTGTCAAGGGACAGGTTCACAGGGAGCTTGAGAATTCAGTGTAGTGCATGATACAGGTCTAGCAGGTCTGGTAGCCTATTGTCTGAGTCCCTGCCCCTGCCTCCAGGAATTCATAGGAGCCTATTACATGGATCTGCAGGTGGAGTTTCACCTCTATGAGTTTTCACAGCAAGATGCCAAAGATGACACCACTTAGCCTCAGTATCCATTGTTCAAGAGCAACAAGCGAGAGCCTATACTCTTGTGTTGGCCCAAAGGTTCACTAAAGGAATGATTGTGGGATGGCACTCCAGGGCATTTTCTGACTTCCGAGAGAAATAGGAGTTCTCAGCATCCACGGTGGCCATTTGAACATGCCTACAATGTTCAAACACAGCACCTCACAGTAAAGGGCATCCTGTAAAAGAGCCACAGGAGCCTTCGCTTCATTTCCAGTTACTTGGCATTTTCTCTGACCTTGGACACTGGATGGACTGATGCAGTACTGTGTGGCCAGAGGATGGTACAGATTCTATGCGGTGCTGCTGTCTCCATGCACCTTAGGGTGGAGCCTCATTCTGGGTGTGGAGCTTGGTTTGGGATGCTTGTGCCCGATTCTGTACAGGGAAAACAAGTCTTGTTCTCAGGTTTGTTTTCAAAATATTGGTTGGAAAGGGGATTCTCAACTTGAGAGTGGAGACAGATGAATTCAGATGGTGGTTCTTGATCTACTAACACTGGGAACATGGTATCTAATTTTGGGTTGTGGCTTATATTTACAAATATTAGGACAAATACAATGAACTTTCTCAATTCAGAGAAACCTTTTCTCATGAGACATGTATGACATCACACATCTTTTGAATATATAATTGATACATATATATAATAAAGCATACATTTTTTCTATTACACATTCTCAAGTGGAAAATTAGCAAAAAGGGCGGTGTCCTTGCTTTGCTGCCTTGAAAGGTAAATTTCTATGAACAGCTTATAAAGATGAAACACATAGAAATGCTACAGAACCTACTGTAGACCTATATACATGGGTGAGAAAAACCTCTTTTCCATCAACGTATATTGCTTAAAAGTTCCTGCTTTTGCTTGGTGCCTTGGGTCTTTAGGAAAACTGGAACTGGTTTGGGATAAAGGACTTGTAAAATGTTATGTTTTATGTTAAACTAGGTTTTCAAGATGGAGTTATGCCACACCCTAGACTGTTGAAGAAATAACAGGGCTTGGGCATATTTTGAGATTATATGTGAACTGTTCATCTTACTTGAAAATTCACCTCAGGCACATTTTATCCTATTTAAACTAGCCAGTCATAAGCAGAGCAGATTGTAAACCTGAGCTCAACCAATCTGAGCAAAGGGACAGAGCCTCCTGCTGTGTGAGGGACAAATATCAGGAAGAACGGTTGCTGTGTGGCCAATTTTTGGCTAGTGTGAACCCTCGTGTGTGCAAGTAAACTTTGCTTGGCTCAGGATTTATTTTTGTCTCAATACATGTGACTGCAATGGTTCGTGGAGAATGTACTTATAACACATGGTAGAAGGAAGGAAGGCCTCTGTAACATAGGTGATAGTTCACAAAAGGAGCTACTGATTGAATAAAAATGCAGATGATCAAAACTGCATGTGTGTGCCAAGGAGAAATCTGGGATTCTCCTAGGAGACGGATCTACAAATATCTCAGCCTTTCCGTTAAACTGGCACCCTTGATAGTAGCCATAGTCTTGCATTGAAGCAGACAAACTTACCCTCCAGATGAAAGGATTTTCCTGCTTCCAGTTCTTGTAATGTGGATCTGGTGCAAACTAGGTGGGTCTAGTGGAATTGCTAGCAGGCAGCTCACAAAGCATTACTTTAAATGATGCAGAATTAGTAGGAATTGGGTTCTTGTGACTGCAAAGGGAGGGCACTGCCTAGCTCGAGGGGCCCTGGTGATCTAAGAGGCTCTTCTGTAAGAGGATGAGGCATGGCTGCTATGCAATAGCACTCTAGTTACTTCCTTCTACTGGGGTGCTGCCTGTGCCACTCCACTGTGAAGTCAGATTGAATTGTACACAGCTTTGAAGTTGAATTGCTACTAGATTTCATAAGCTGTCTTCTAGATGGGGGTCTGTTAATGCCTAATAAAGCTCTTGGTTCGAAGAAAGGGTTTGTGAGCTCAGATGGGACTCTGGAAAGGAAACAATTGGGGAGTGAGAATGGAGTGAGGGTGATACTCCTAATAGCTCAGGTGCTTTCAAACCCACCTGACTGCTTCTCAGAGGGCTAGGACCTGGCCTGATACGACGTACAGCAAAGGAGCTTCCTATTTCTTTCTCATGATGGAGAGCTGCCTTCTTGCTAGAAATGTGACACTAATGTGCCACCTATTATCTGCATGCAGATAAATCTTTTTTCCTGTTCAGATATCATTGAAGGAGCAATTCCCAGATTATTTTGTGCTTCTTATTTTGTGTGAACTTGGTTACTTGACATTTTCTATTAGCCCATTAGCCTGAGGTGAGGGACCCTACCTGGCAGCTCTGCTGGGCGACAGTGGATTTCCCTGGACTAGCCCCTTGTGATGAGGTTCATTGTCCAGTTTAGTGATCCACCTTGTAAGCGATGGTATCTCCATAGGAATGGGTCAACTGCTGAGTCTCCTAGAGATGTAGGTGATCAGAACAGTTTCCTGAAAACTGGGAATCACAATTTGTTGACCAGCTTAGGGAACACAGAGAAGAGAGTTGTAACTGATGGCAAGAAACCTGTGAGCATAGTCTTGTGTTTGTCACCCTTAGGCCACAGATGGCTTGCTATCACCAGAAACCCTGTATGAAGCTCCATTGAATGCAGGCCAGAATGTCCTTGTTAAGAAGCAAGACTCCTGGGGTTGGCACCGGTGCCACTGTATGTTCTATCCTTTGCCAGCTAAGATAGCCTTTGTAGCTGAAGCTGAGCTGGTCCATGTCATTTTCCAGAAAGCTGTATGATAGAGGTCAGTGTGAGGTGTCACTATGGGATGGTGCAGCAGGCACAATGCTGGCCCCACAGCTGTGATGCCAACCAGGGAATTTACAAGGTGCGAAGTCTTTCTCAAACTCTGCAGAAGGATCAGTGTACTTGGGATTTTCCTTTTACAAGGTGGGGTATCTCCCTCTATAGTAGCGGTGATCAGACTGAAGGCTGGTGTCCTGCCCATTTTTCCTCTGAGTTTGGTGAAGCATTGTAATTAGAATGGGAAGAGACTGGAGCACTGGCATGCCCCATTAACTGCACTATTGCTCCACTGGCTGAGGCTTTCAAGTTTCATGACAGAACATGATGGGAGAGATTCCAAAGGCATTCTTATAACAGGTGTCTGTCTCTGTTTCATTTTTGTCTGTCCATATCCTGCAAACCCGTGATACACCTCCACTCAGTGATATATCTGACATCAGCAAAAGGCTTTTATCTGACTTTCTCTGTTCTATGGAGTGTTGAGCATAGGATGCAGACCCCACAGAGTTTTCCTTATAAGATGGGGGGGACATGTATTGTCATTCCCTCAGTATCTCAGAAATGTCAGGATTGGTTACAGCAACTTCAACTCATCCAGCTTGAGGTGGAAGGCAGAAAGCATGGTGTAAGAAACTGCTTTCTCCTCCAAGGTCTGTTCCCCGACCACTGGCAGTACTGTGCAGAATGTTGAGAAACAGAGCTCTTTGTATTCTTAGCAGCAACTTCCCCCTAACATTATCCAGTGGTGTGGGCCCCTACCTGGCATCTCTACTGTGGTCTCTTGTCCAGAGACAAGGATTGTGAAATTAAAATCTGGCATGTTTCTGCAAAGCCACAGTGTTGCCAGAGTGCTCCTGTGTAGCATGAAAGCACCTGCTAGTCTTGCGATCCTTTTGCCACCCTTTTAGATGCATCCGTGGAGATGTTTGCCTGTACATAGTGTGTGATTTGCTATCAAATAGTAGCTGGCTGGCACATAAACGCCCATGGAACATACTCCAAAATTGATCATGTGTAATCCACATAAAGAAACTATCTGATCACAGTGTAATCAAGGTAGCTCTCAATAACAAAGGATACCACAGAAACTACACAAATACTTGGAGGCCAAACCCCTCACTGTTATCTAACACTTGGCTTACAGAGCAAATTAAGGACAAAATTAACGAATTCATAAGACAAAATGACAATGAAAATACATCACAAAGAAACCTATGTGATACAGCAAAGGCTGTGGCGAGAGGCAAGATCATTGCCCTCAGCATACACATTAAAAGAATGGAATCAGAACAGATCAAGAACTTCATCATGCAGCTTAAATGACTAGAGAAACAAGAACAAAATTGAATCTAAAATGACTAGGAGGAGAGAGATCATAAAGATTAAAGAAGAGATAATCTGATTGAGAATAGAAAGACCTTTCAACAAATAAAAAAATCTAAAAGCTGGTTCTTAATAAATAGAATTGACAGATCCGTTGCAAGACCTAACAAAAAAAGAGAGAGAGAGAGTCACTCATATCCGTAAGATCAGGCACTGCACTGGAAAAATTACAACAAATATATAGGTATTCAAACCATCATAAGGAACTAGTTCCAGAACCTTTACTCACTAATGAATAATAATTTTACAGAAATGGATCGATTCTTAAACTGCCCAAACTGAATCAAGAAGAAATAAATCAACTAGTTAAACCAATAATTTACAGCGAGATACAGGAGGTAATCAAGAGCCTCCCAACAAAGAAAAGCTCAGGCCCAGATGGATTCACCAATAAAATCTATAAAACTTTCAGTGAGGAGCTAACTCCTCAAACTCTTCCACAAAATACAAACAGGGAGAAATCCCAAACTCATTCTATGAAGCCAATATTATACTCATCCACAAACTAGGAAAAGACCAACATCACTAATGATCACATCTGCAAAGCTTCTCAACAAAGTGCTAGCTAACAGGATCTAGAAACTGATCAAGAAAACGATATATACATCATGACCAAGTAGGCTTCATCCCACAGACGCAAGGATGGTTCAACATCCACAAATCAATAAATGTAATTCACCACGTCAACAGAGCTAAGACGAAGAACCACATCATCATCTCAGCCGATGCCCAAATAGCCTTTGAGAAAATACAACACCCATACATGTTAAAAGACCTGTAGAGATCAGGAATAAAGGGAACATTCTTTAAAATAAGAAAAACCATATACAACAGACCAACTGCTAATACCATATTAAATAGGGAGAAACTAAAACCATTTCCCCTAAACTCAGGAACAAGACAAGGATGCCCACTATCCCTGCTTCTATTCAACATAGGGCTGGAATCCCTTGCCATTCTTGCCATTGCACTAAGGCAAGAGGAAGACATCAAAGGCTTCCACGTTGGGCAAAGAAAAAATCAAACTATCCCTATTCGCAGATGACCTAGACCTAAAAAACCATTTTGGCAAAGTAGCAGGATACAAAATCAACCCACAAAAATCAGCAGCTTTTCTGTACACCAGCAATGTATAAGCAGAAAAGAAAATTAAGGAAATAATACCATTTACCATAGCTAAAAAAAGAATACATTACCTAGGGATTAACCTAACTAAAGACATGAATGACCTATTGAATGAGAGCTATGAAAATCTAAAAAGGGAAATCAAAGAGGACACAGGAGATGGAAAGACCTCCCCTGATCATGGGTAGGCAGAATCAATATAGCGAAAATGCCCATATTGCCCCAAAGGCTATACAAATTCAAAGCAATCCCCATCAAGATCCCAGCTACATTCTTCAATGAAATAGAGAAAACAACCCATAAATTCATATGGAACAGCAAAAGACCTAGAATAGCCAAAGCAATTCTAGGCAAAAGAATACCAGACTTCAAGCTCTATTATAGAGCCATCATAACAAAGACAGCCTGGTATTGCTATGAAAATAGACCTGAAGACCAATGGAACAGAATAGAAGTCCCAGAAATAAAACCATATTTTTACAGTCAGTTGATATTCCACAAAGGAGCTAAAGACATTCAATGGGAAAAACATAGCCTCTTCAACAACTGGTGCTGGGAAAACTGGGCAGCCATATGTAGAAAACTCAAATTAGACCCTAGCCTATCACCATGCACCAATATCAACTCAAAATGGATTAAGGACCTCAACATCAGACCAGAATCCTTGAAACTACTGAAGGTCAGAGTAGAAAAGATGCTAGAACTTAAAGACACAGGAAGGACCTTCCTGAATATAGTCCCAGGGGCACAACAGATAGGGTAGAGTCTCAACAAATGGGACTATGACAAAATAAAAAGTTTTGGCACAGCTAAAGACATAGCCACCAATCTAGAAAGACAGCCAATCATATGGGAAAGGATATTCACCAGCACAACAACAGACAGAGGCCTAATATCCCTCATCTACTGAGTACACAAAAAACTAACCCCCTCCAAACCCAGTAAACCAATTATTAAATGGGAAATGGAGCTAAAGAGAGACTGCACAGGAGAAGAGATAAAAATGGCAAAGAAACATAAGAGGAAATGTTCAACATCCCTGGCAGTAAAGGAAATGCAAATAAAAACAACCCTGAGATACCATGTCACTCCAGTTAGAATGGCCTATACTCTGAACTCAGCCAACAACAAATGCTGGAGGGCATGCGGGGAAAGAGGAACACTTCTCCACTGTTGGTGGGAGGGCAATTTAGTACAACCACTTTGAAGAACAGTATGGAGGTTCCTCAAAAAGCTCAACATAGACATGCCCTATGACCAAGCCATACCACTCCTAGGCATCTATCGTGAACAACAGGTCTCAGGATATCAAAAAGACATCTGCACATCCATGTTTATCACTGCACAATTCACAATAGCCAAAATATGGAAACAACCCAAATGGCCCACTATAGATGGATGGATACAAAAAATGTGGTACCTACACACAATGGAATACTACATAGCAAATAGAAATGATAAGATATTGCTATTCGCAGGGAAATGGTCAGAACTTGAACAAATAATGTTGAGCGAGACAAGCCTAGAACACAGAGAACAAAGGGGCATGGTCTCCTTGATATATGACTGTTAGAGTGTGTGTGTGGGGAGGAGGGGGAAGACAGTGGAGACCAGGTCTGCAAAACAAAAAACTTCTTTTCAAATTGTATTTCCACAGGTTTCCATCATCGGCCTTACATAGTGTATCTAAAACCAAACAACTACTACACATAGAAAGGTTTAGAATAGACCTATCAGTGGATCACAAAGGCTCAACAGCTATGTACATATGATCATATAAGATGAGGATAGGCAAAAACAACTCCAAGAGAAGAACCCAGGAGGATTCTATTGTTGGCATTACATTTAAAGTTCTAGGTGAATTTCCTTTGACCTATGCCCCGTGGTTACTGTATATGATTTCGGTACACTGGGTATTGTATATATGCCTACCTGATCTAGGGAAGGAAAAGAAAAACGAGGGTGTAAGATATCACAAGAAAGGTATTCACTGCCTCGTTATGTAACTGTGCACCTTTTGCACAACACCTTGTCAACACAATTTAATTAATAATATAACTAACTAAATAAAGTAAAAACATTTTGTAACAAAATAGGGAAGAAAGGGTACATGTAGGAAGAACCAAGTTTATACTAACTAAGGGACTGTATTCAAAATCTATTCTCTACACAAGTTTCATCTTCATTTGAGATTGAAGTTGTCAGAGGGGAGTGGTTTCTTTGTGATGACTCTGGCTTAGAACACACTGTCATGTAAGTATTCACAGAAAACCCATGTAAGCTGGGAAACAACGCAAGTGTTGGTAGTTTCTTTGTTTTAATCAGTTCAGGAGTTCTTAGACTGTTACCCAGCAGTAGCATCTGCAGTGAGATGTGTCCTATCTGAAAGAATCAATGATCCACCTTCTTGTGGTTGTACCTACACCATCTCTGTAATCTTATCTGAGTATATTGGAAACCGTGTATACTGGTATTGGAACTAGGAAATTGAAAGGGAATACCAAAATTGAAAGACACAGGGTAAAAAAAAGACAAACAACTACAAAAGCAATACTTGCAAAACTGTTTGGTTTAAGTGAACTGAACACCTCAGGGAGGGAAAGGGAAAGGGGGAGGGGGGAGGGGGATATGAGGGACAAGGTAATAAACAGTAATGTATCCCATGCCTAATGTATGAAACTGTAACCTCTCTGTACATCAGTTTGATAATAAATATTTGAAAAAAAAGAATCTATGATCCTTGTGGGTCGTATATGAAAATTATATTAAGTCATCTGAAAATAAAGTCAATGGAATTACTCTGTAGACTTCAGTACCTAAAAGAATGACCACATAATGCAGTCCATTCAATAAAGGAGGAACAAAGGAAAGGAGATAATATTTCTCAAGTATCAGACACTATGGTAAGGGATTTACATGTTATATCTTGTTTAATCCTCACAGTAACACTACTGAGTGGATATTACTATCTTTGTGTTTAAGAAGAAGGTGAGAACTTAATTAAAGGCATGCAGTGAGGAAAAAAGAATAATCACTTAGTAAGAAATACTTTCAAATTCAAGCCAAACTAAAATTGCATTTCAAATGTATTATTCTGTAATATAATCATATAATGTATTATGATCATATTTCCCTCCTAAGAACTCCAATCAATAATTATCAAGAATCATGGAAGAATTATAAGCACTACAATTACAAACCAATATCCAGACTTAATAATTTTACTTTAAAAAATTACATGCAAATTTCCAAATAGCATAGAAATTAAATGACATCATACAGATAAACTTTCTAAGCCATGTTTTAAGGCTTTTCCAATTTGAAATACATCCCAGTGAGTAGTTTTGGAAATATCATACAAATCATCACATTGCCGATTTTACCACTAGGTTTCCAGTTTCCAGCAGCAAGGAACAGATAGGCCTGTCCTACAGAATGCCCATTTTACCGTCCGGTTTTCAGTGTCCAGCAGCAAGGAACAGACACATAGGCCTATCCTACAGAACGCCCAGTTTACTCTCAGGTTTCCAGTGTCCAGTAGCAAGGAACAGAGAGATAGGCTTGTCCTAAAGAATGGGTATATACACATCTGAGTCCTTCGGGCTCCATCAACTACCTTTGTGACAGCTTAGTCTTTTTCTACGATGTGTGCACTTGCCCCTGGGGCCTGCCTCACCATGCATGGACCAGCTAAGCTGCACATTTGCCAGTTCACCCCTCAACCCCGAAGATTCGCACACAAGCACATCCTAAGTTTTCCTGTCCTTTCTTCTTGATCTCTGACTGAGAAGCCCGAAGCAGTTCTTTAACAGTCATACAAATTAATATCGAAATTTCTGACATTTAGCCTCAAATTAATAAACAGGCCAGGGGAAAATATTTGAAATTCCCAATGCCTTGTGCTAAGCCAGATAACTTGATGGCAGTGCAAACAGCATACACATTAAGATACCAATATTTTGCAACTGCACATTAAAGACGTTTTTGGATTAAACTACATTTCCTCTTTAAAGCAAAGCAAAAACCCTTTAAAACATTTGGTAGCTCTGAAACCTGATGCCTGTTTTGGAGTTTGTACAGTAACTCAACCATTTTTACATCAGAATGACAATTTTAATCTTGAATTTGTTCACACTCATATGCACACACACACACACACACTCACATACATTTGTTCAAAAGATCCTAAAGCGAGCAAAGTAAATATGTGCCATGCATTGTCCAGTGGCATTTTATTTTTGCCAACCTTGCAAATCACCAAGATTTAAAAGAAAACCTGGTGGAACTTGCTGAAATGAATGAGCTTGGGGGAGATTTCTATTCCAATGGCTCACTGGATTTGCACGGCAGCTGATGCACAGAGACTGCCAGGTTTGGGTTGAGCAGGTGACTGTTGAAGACAGCCAGCCCAGCTGGGCCTCAATGGTCATGGAGCTGTAGCAGGCTGTTTCACACTGTGTGAGGAAGATCTGCTGCAGGCCTCCTGGTCGTTCCACCATCCACGGTGCTCTAGTGTCCTCTGCTGGCCGTCTACAGAACTACAGGCGCTCTTGTTGGTTCTTGATAGGTTTCACAGTTTGTTTGGTTTTTGGTCCTGGGGCTTGAACTTAGGGTCTGAGCTACCCTTGAGTATTTTTTCCTCAAGTCTCCTGCTCTACGAATTGAGCCTCAACCCTCCTTCCGAGTTTTTGGTGGCTCATTGGCGAGTAAAATCTCATGGATTCTCCTTCCCTAGCTAACGTGAAATATGATTGCTCAGATCTCAGCCTCCCAAGTAGCTGCGATGGCAGGCGTAAGCCACTACCACCCTCTGCCAGCTGAATTCTGGCTGTAGGACTTTGCCTCACATCACCTTGACCTTGGGCAATCTTGTATGCAGGACTCTAGATTACATATGGCCTTGATCATCCTGTGGGCGGCTGGAAAACTAGCATGTGAACGCTGACCTGATTGGACCCCAGAGCTCTGCATCAGAATTGACGTCCAATCAGAAGTGCTAACCGCTGCATGGCGAGCCAGTGCAGGCTTCATGGAATCCGTCATTGGGTGAGGAGAGTAATAAGGCACACAGGATGTCCAATGAGCTTCTGTGTCACGTTGCTCTCTGCTAGAGAGACCCAGTCATTGCTTCCACAACACACTCCAGGTGGTGCCCTTCTGGCAACCCCTTCCATGTAGTGGGAGCTCTGATCATCTTGTTCTTCAAAATATGCTGACTGTTTTCCTTCTCCCTCGGTATGCACTGATTCATGCTTTAAAACCAAAGAAACAACGAACCTGATCCAAATGTTGCAATTTCATTTACATAAAATTCCTGCCGGTTTCAAGTGCCACCACAGAAAGCCAATAAGTCAATCCCCACCATCATGACAATGCCATTCCAAGCCTGCTGCTGGGGGCTTACCACTGTAACCTTAGCTACTCAGGAAGCTGAGATATGAGGGTTGTTCTTCGAATGCAGCCATCGCAAGAAAAATATGTGAGACTCCTATCTGCAATGAACCACCAGAAAATATGAATTAGAGCTCTACCTTACAGGGTACAACACTAGTGGTAGAACAAAGCGGCAAAGGACATGCACCCAGGCCCTTATTTCAAGCCCCAGGACACACACACACACACACACACACATACACACACACACACACACACACACACACACACACGCGCGCATTGGAAAGAGAAGTGGAGCACATGGGCATCAGAACATGCAGATGCATGTCCGGGAACAATCAGTGAAGGCCCAGCGCCTGTCCCTCTGGAATGCTTGGGAATTTCCTTTCTAGCCTCCAGCTTAGACAATTGAGACTCTATATGGAGTCTGCCTCAACCAGAATGAGTTCTTTCTTTGCTCTTCCACTGTCTCGAGGAGCTGGTGTCCAACTGCATTGGTGGGAACTTGCTGAAATCCCTGAGCTTGGGGGTGATTTCTATTCCAAAGGATCACTGGATTTTCAAGGCAGCTGATGTGCAGGGACTGCCAGATTTGGGCTTAAGCAGGTGACATTTGGAGACAGCCAGCCAAGCTGGGCCTGAGTGGTCAAGGAGCTATAGCTGGCTGTTTCCCATTGGGGGAGAAAGAGCTGCTGCAGTCCTCCTGGTCATTCCACTATCCACAGTGATCTAGCGACCTCTGCTGGCCATCTACAAAGCTTCAGGCGCTCTTGTTGGGTCCTGATAGTTTTCACAGTTTGTTTGGTTTTTGGTCCTGGGGCTGGACCTGAGGGTCTGAGCTCTCCTTGAGAATTTTTTCCTCAAGCCTACTGCGCTGCCAATTGAGCCTCAGCCCTCCTTCCAAGTTTTTGGTGGATCATTGGCGATTAAAATCTCATGGATTTTCCTGCCCTAGCTTGCTTCAAATGTGAATCCTCAGATCTCAGCCTCCTGAGTAGCAGGGATGGCAGGCGTGAGCCACTACCACCCTCTTCCAGCTGAATTCTGGCAGTAGATTTAAGTTAACTTGTAGGAATGTTGAGAAGACATTTCTTTTTAATGCTGATCTTAGGGCTTGATGCCGTCTTTGATATTTTGTTTGTATTCTTTGTTTTGTTTTATTTTATCCATTGTGGGCTTTTAACTCAAGGCCTGGGCACTGTCCTTCAGCGTTTAGTTTTCCAGCTAGTGTTCTACCGCTTTGAGCTACAGATCCACTTCTAGATTTCTGGTGGGTAAGCGGAGCTAAGACTCTCATTTTCTATCCTGCTCTGGTGACTTTGAACTACGATCCTCACATCTAAGCCTTCAAACAAGAAAGAAACTCATGGACTCTCCTGCCTGGGCTGGCCTCCAAACACAATCCTTAAACCTCAACTTCACAAGTAGCTAGGGTAACAGGCATGAGCAACTGGCATCCGGTTTTTATGCTTCTTAAATCAGTTCGTGTCACTTTCCTACGCTAACCTTCAAGAGCTTTTGCTTCAGAATAAAAGACAAAGACCCCACCATAGCTGAAGAGGCCCCACCTTGACTAGTGGTTCTCAAACCCATTTAGAGGGCTTGTTTGAAGCAGGGACCATGGGACCCTAACCTCAGAAAACAAGCACCCATATGAAGAATTTAATGGCTCAACAAACTTCAAGTGGGATAAACTCAGAAATCCGTGTGAAGACATAATCTAATTAAACTGTTAAAGACAGAGAATATTCAAAGTCACACACACAAGAGATCCTCGATGAGATTGTGACCAATTTCACATCAGAAAACTAGGTGGCCAACAGACAGCAAAGGTAGTAAATTCAAAGGGTGCATAGCAAATGACAATCAATCAACCTTTCTCAAGGGAGAAAAACTGGGCACTGGTGTCACATGCCTAAAATGCTAGCTATGCAGGAGGCTGGGATCTGAGGATCTCAGTTCCAAGTCAGCCTCAGGAGATAAATTTAAGAGATTCTTGTCTCCCATTCAGCAGGAAAACCCCAGACATGTTGCTCCAGTTGGTGGCAGCGTGCCAGCCTTCAAAAAAAAGCCAAGTAAAAGGAAGAGACCCTGAGTTCAAGCCAGTACTAGCATAAATCAACCAATTTTAACTTGTGGCTCATGCCTGTAACTCCAGCTACTCAGGAGGCTGAGATGTGAGGATCCAGGTTCAAAGGCACACCTGGCAAGAAAGTCCATGAGACTCTTATTGTCAATTAACCACCAGAAGACCAGACATGGCACTGTGGCTCATGTGGTAGAGTGGTAGCTTTGAGCTGAAGTAGGAAATACTTGCAAATACTTTGAAATTCAAGCCGAACTGAAATTGAATTTCACATGTATTATTGTGTATTATAATCATATATTATATTATAATCATATTTCCCTTCTAAGAATTCTTATCAATAATTATCAGGAATCATGCAAGTGTAATAAGCACTAGAATTACAAACCAAGTATTCAGACCTAATAATTTTACTTTAAAAGATTACATGCCAATTTCAAAATAGCATAGATATTAAATGACATCATACATATAAACTTTCTAAGCCACGTTTTCAGGCTTTTCCGATTTTAAATACATCCCTGTGGGGAGTTTTGTAAATATCAAACAAATCATCACATTGCAGATTTTACCATCAGGTATCCAGTTTCCAGCAGGAAGGAACAGACAGATAGGCCTGTCCTACAGAATGGTTATGTACACATCTGAGTCCTTCGAGATCCATCAACTGCCTTGTGACAGCTTAATCTTTTTCTACCATGTATGCACTTGCCCCTGGGGCCTACCTCACCATGCATGGACTATCTAAGCTGCACCTTTGCCAGTTCACCCCTCAATCCCAAAGATAGGCACACAGGACAATCCTCAGTTTTCCTGTCCTTTCCTTTTGATCTCTGACTGAGAAGCCCGAAGCAGTTCTTTAACTGATACAAATTAATATTGAAATTTCTGACATTTAGCCTCAAATTAGTAAACAGGGCAGGGGAATAAATTTCAAATTCCCAATGCCTTGTCCTAAGTCAGATAACTTGATTACAGTGCAAACAACTTAACAAATAAGATACCAATAATTTGCAACTGCAAATTAAAGACATTTTTTGAATAAACTACAATTCCTCTTTAAAGCAATGCAAAAATCCTTTGAAATATTAGGTAGTACTGAAACCTGATGACAGTTTTGCAGATTGAACAGAAATTCAACCATTTTTACATCATACTGACAATTTCAATCTTGAATTTGTTCATACTCATACACACACTCACTTACATTTGCACAAAAGATCCTAAAGCGAGCAAATTAAATATGGGCCATACATTTTCCAGTGGCATTTTTTTTTTGCCAATCTTGCAAATCACCAAGATTTAAGAGAAAACCTATTAAACAAATGACTTTGGCATTCTAAGGCCTTATTTACCAGGGCTGGCTTCCGTAGCAAGTCATTTTACCACCCCAAATAATTTTTGATTGAAGAAGGCTGGGTGCCGCTCCCCGCAAGTACTTGACTTGAGTCCATAGGTCAATTTTGACAAGAGCATGTTGAATTATCACTTTACCTTTGAATACCTTCATCTGGGGAAAGAAGGTGCGTATCTGATCTCTTAGCCGACCAGGTGTCCTGCCTGAGTTTTGACAATTTAAGCCAGGAGTACTTTACAATTTCAATTTATTCTGAGACAGAGATTTTCGAACATTTGTAATCAGGCCCTAAGCGGCATGTACCCTTAAAACGGCCCCATAATAGAAGGGCCTTCCTGGTCCATTGACATGAATAAAAGCACAATTATCAATCATTACTGAGTTGGTATTTTATCCCCCTGTAATTCAGTGGAAATAAAGGCTCCCAGACTTTCCTGCCAGGCTGGCTTCAAACTGCTCAGTCTGTTGAGTACTTAGGATTACAGACCTGAGCCACCAGCACCTGGCTCATCATGTTCTTAACCATTAAAGATAAAATTAGAACAGAAACCCAACAGACAAAACAATTATTTTTAAATAATGAACACAAAGAGAATCTCTTGTTGCAGATTATCTGAGTGAGATACAGTTTAAATTTTCCTTGCAGAGCATTTTTTGCTATTTAAAAAAAAATTGTTCCAGTTCCAGGGCTTACACTCAGGGCCTCAAGCTCTCACTTGGCTTTTTTTGTGCATGGCTGGCATTCTATTACTTCAACTATACATTCAGTCTAGCATTTTGCAGCTGGTTAATTAGAAAGTCTCATGGACTTTTCTATATAAGCCAGCTTTGAACTGTGATTCTCAGATCTTAGTTTTCTGAGTACCTACGTTTAAAGGTGTGAACCACCAACACACAGCCCTTTTGGTTTCTTTAGCAATTCTAGGGTTTGAACTAGGGTATTCTTCTTACTAGGTAGGCACTCCACTTCAAACTATGACAACAGACCTTCCTTACAGAACTGCATTATGCTTTTCATAGTTTGCTGTTTAATGTTTTTAATGCAGTTTCTTAAGTAATGAAAGTAGACCAAGATGGTTATTGAAGTATGGCTACCACCCACATATTAAGGGAATTTTTCTGACATCTACCTAACCACGTTACCCCCAATCCTAACGGCCACTGTTCCCACCATCCCTGCCATCCGATGGCTCCCGGGCCCCCGCTGTGGGTGGAACAGTGGCCACTCTCCCTAGACAAAGTAGAAAAATTAAGAGAAATATTAGTATAGCAGTTGACCTTAGGACATATCAGACCTTCGTTAAGTCCATGGAACAGCCCAGTTTTGTTATACAAAAGGCTACAGGCAAATGGAGAATGTTAAAGGACCTGAGAAAAATTAATGAACAGATGCTTCCACAGGCAGCCCTGCCGTGGATCCCCTCCATTCCTCGGGATCTCTTATTGTAATAGACATCAATCACTGTTTCTTTTTCATTCCCCTTGACGCTCAGGACTGTGAGAAGTTTGCCTTCTCCGTCCCCTTGGTTAACTACCAGGGGCCAGACCAAAGATATGAGTGGGTGGTACTACCTCAGGGCATGGCTAACAGCCCAGCCTTCTGCCAACATTATGTGTCACAGGTCCTACAACCACTTCAGAGCCAGTCAGATATTACCTTATATGTTTATATGGATGATATTATAATTGGGGAGGCAGACGCCCGACGATTGGACGCCGCCCATAGGAAGCTCGGATGCTTCTACATAATGGAGGATTGCACATATCTAAAGACAAGGTTCAGACCTTACCTCCCTTTAAGATTTAGGAGGCAGACCTTAGACTAGACTCTGTTTTCCCCCTTAAGCCCCAATACCCTTTCAGTCATCCTATACCTTGATAGAGTTGCAAAAGCTTTTGGGTGAGGTTAATTGGCTAAGGTCTGGGCTTTACCCGCCTACAGAAGACTTGCTTCTGCTCTTTGACTCCTTAAAGGATAAAGCCCCCACTGATATTGTTACAATAACTCCATCACTTCAAGTGGGATTTCAAAAAATTCAGACGGCCTTCAATATGGCACAGTTGGCTCATTATAGGCCTGAATGCCCCCTTTGTCTCTGGATCATCCCGGCTCAGAGCTTTCCTCAGCTGCCATTACTCAGGTGGGCGGGCCTCTCCTATGGGCACATACATCGGTAGGAGAGGCTCCCAGGGTTTACTCTCAGCTAGACCAGCTAGCTGACCTGGTAATTAAGGGCATGTATACTTCCTTGAGACATTATGGGCAGGATCCTGATGTGCTAATTGTTCCCTATCAGCTGTCAGATTTTAAGTGGGTTTGAAGAAACCATAACCGAGTGTCTAGTGCCTTAGAGGGCTTCATGGGGAAGCTGGACTGCCATTATGGCATGTCAAGATGGGTGACCTCATTTTCGGGGTTACAGTGGACTCCCCCCATACGTTTTTCCACCAAATCCCTTATTACAGCCATGAATGTTTGTTCTCCCCAGGAATAAAGAAAAAGTCCGAGATGGATCTCTTCCTGCTCCTCCCTGGAATCACGGGAGGCCTGTCTGCATGTGTCAGTGGTGGACGACAGTGGCGACAGCCAGCCTCCGTGTTCCTTCCAGTACCCGGCACTGCCTGCTGCTTGTTTCTTACACTGTACCTCAGTGTCTTTTGTGGTGCAATATTTCTCTGTTGCAATATCGCCTACAGCTCTGCCCAAGAACTGGAACGGATCACTAGCACCTTGGCTGCCGTGGACCTCCAGAACCACCAGGGCCTGGACCTGCTTCGACCTCACCATCAGAGATGGGGAATGGTGCCGCTGGCCCAACTCAACCAGCAGGGGGATGGACTAATCTCCAACCTTCCCTGGACTGAGCCAGATGGGTGGCTCCCCTACCCTCTCCCTCTCGTGGGAGAGACCCCCATGTCCTGTGTTTGCATTTCCCTCTGTGCTTATATAGCCTCTGTATTTACACCTGACCATGTTAGTGCAAATAGGCTTCCCCTAGTTCTTAAGCAATGAGCCAGAGCTATCCAGTCAACGGTGGTCTGGCAGCATTATGCTGCTTTTAGCCATTTGGGAACCCTCTGAAATTGGTCATGGCCCCTTCCAGGATGTGCAGCCTACCAGAGTACACAGGCGTGAGGCAGAAATAGCAGGGCCTCCTCTTGAGCAAAGACCCCTCCCCTCCCCCCTTGTTCCTTTGCTGGGGCTGGCAAGCCTCATAGGCAGGGTGGCCCGACGAGCTAGGATGGCCAGCCAATGACAGGTAAGATCCTTCAGGGGGGACGACCTAAGACAGGCGCATTCTCGAGTAGGACATCAACCAGCTTATTAAACAGAAAAGGGGGAGATGTGGGGCGCACCGCCTGGCCCCGACTGTGCACGCCCTGGAGGTGTGTGACTGTTGCACCGCCTCCGGGGAGAGGGATCCTGGCTAACCCCGCCTGCCTTTGGGGTCCGGAACTGGAAGGCAGCTCTAGGCGGTAACCGGGGGGCCGTCCTGCTGGTAGTGACGTAGACTCAGGCCGCCCCTTAGGGAGGTCCCATGGCCTTCCACCCTTGACAGACAGCTCTGACCGCCAATCGTAGCCCCTGACTAGGTACGATACACCCCTCCTCTTCCTGCTGCCATTGCCCATACTTAAGATGGGGTTCGCGCCAATAAACAGAGAGCGGTCTTGAACTCTGCCCAAGTCGACTGACCATCTAACTGTGGCATAAAGGTTGGGTTGGGCTGCGTGCGGGCGACTTGCCGCTTGTTACCTATTCTGGGTTCACCCTCAGCGGGGCGGGGCGCGCCTCCTTGCCTCTCCCACTGGTCAGGAGAGCGCCCGGTGTGCAGGGCCCCCTGCATCCGTCCATCCATCTGTCTATGTGTCTGTCTCCCTGTCCATCTGTCTGTCCATCTCTGTGCGTCTGTCTCCCTGTCTGTCTCTATGTTTGTCTGTCTGTCGCTCTCTCATCTGTCTGTCCGTCTGTCTGTGTGTCTGCACCTCTCTCCGTCTGTGTGTCGCCCGTCCCTCCTTTTCCGTCTCCCAATCCACATGTCCGTCCCTCTGTCCGCCCCTCCATTCCTCCGACTGCACTGTGTCTGTCTGTCTGGGAGACGCACCCAGCACCACCCAAGGAGGATTCAGCACCCAGCACCACCACCCAAGGGGGACTCAGCACTCAATACCACCACCCAGGAGGAATCAGCACCCAGCACCACCACCAAAGGAGGACTCAGGTCTGTCTGTCTGTCTGTGCTTGGCGCCCGCACCACCGAGGCCCCATGGCCTGACCTCACCGAGCCGCTGCCTTGGTTTCCCCAAGATGCCCAGGAGCCAGGAAACCCCCAGGAGAAGCGAGAAAGGGGAAGCGGCATCCACTCCCCACCCAGAGCCCAGAAACGTCAGGGCCCAGCCGACCCAAGCTCCCCAGGACACCCACCAGGGGGTCCACACCTGACAGCCCAACGGCCCGGAACCGAGACGGGCACCCCGGCCTCCCCACACCCGACCCGATGTGCCAATGGCCTGCAGTGAGTGTGAAAGCCCCAGGGGCCACCAGGGAGAGGAAGGAGGGGGAAGGAGAGAGGGATGAAATCAAGGACCCATCCCCCACCCACCCAACACCCACCCATCTACCCACCCACCCAATTATCCACCCACCCAACCATCTACCCACCCATCTAACTACCCAACTACCATCCACCCACCCATTCACCCACCCACCCACCCATCCAGTCAACCATCCACCCACCAACCCACCTACCCATCCACCCACCAACCCACCTATCCACCCACCCACCCACCCACCCATCTACCCACCCAACCATCCACCCATCCACCCCCACACCAATAGATCCACCCAGCCATCCACCCATCCACCCAATCATCCCCCCACCCACCCACCCACCCATCCCCATTGCTCTCTCCACAGTGCTCTCCAGGTCCAGGCCTCCTGCCCTGATCCTCCCCTGGTCTGCAGCCTCCATCTTCCTCCCCCTCCTCCTCCTCCTCCTCCTCCTCCTCGTCCTCATGGCTGAAGCTCATCGGGTAACTCACCTCCTTTCTGGTTCCTCCATCAGCCCAAGGAAGGATTCGAACTCAGTATCCGTGTATGGGTGATCCTGACTTCTCACCTTTGTTCCTCGTGACCCCTCCAACCCACCCAGAGACACCCACGCCATCTTCTGGAAGGTTCCCCGCGCCCTCCTGACCCCTGAGACACCATCCCCATCCTCGGGCCCTGCAACCCCTGACCCCGGACCTGACCTGGGCCTGACCTTTGACTCCAGGAGCCACAGGCTAAGCTGGTGTTGTGTGGGCACCACCACAGAGGCCCAGTGCATCGTTGTGAACCCGGACAAGGGGTCGGTCACACTGCTGGACAGTTGGGGAAATCAAGGCACGACGGAGACACCAGGCCCAACCCTGGGAGGCCAATGGTGGGGGCTGTGGGGTAAACTGAGGCAGGGATGGGCTGGCCCACATTCCCTGGGGTTCCGGGGGCTAAGTTGAGGCACGGATGGACGAATGGAGCTACCAGGTGTTCCGGTTTATGTCGAGGCCCCGACCCCCCAGCTCCCAAGGTCCCCGTCGGACAATGTAGCTGCGACTTCTGGGATCTCCTGTGGTACCAGGGAGTTGAGTTCGAGGTTACGCTCACTGTGGCCGGGAGGCCCCTGACCCAAGGCCTGAGGTTCACCAACCCGGGTGAGGCCTTCAGGTTCCGGGTGGGGGGTGGGGATCGAGGGTCAGGGGTCATGGGTCATGGGTTGAAGGATCAGGGGTCATTGGGTTGAAAGTTTAGGGGTCATGGGTTTGAACTGGTCAGGGGTCATGGGTTTGAAGGGTCAGGGATCGTGGGGTTGAAGGTTCAGGGGTAACCCTCCCCCCCAGGCCCTCCACCCTCAACACCCCCCCCCCCCCGCCATGTCATTTCCCCAGGCCTTGTGTGTTATGTCTTCGAGGCCCGGGCCCTGAACTGCTTGTGGGCACTGGGGCCGCAGGCACTGCGGGGGACACAGTATTCCTTCAGGATCCGGGACTCCAGGTTCGGCCACCGCTGCTGGTTTCAATGCCCCCCCGCCGCACCATTGTTGGTTTCTAATGCCTTCCTCCAGGTCATCGTCGGTTTCTAATGTCCCCTGCTCACCCCGCCATTGTCAGTTTCTAATGCCCTTCTTTGGCAATGTAGGTTTCTAATGCCACCTCTGTTGGCCATTGTCTTTTTCTAACGCCGCCCTTCTGCTACTGTCAGTTTCTGACCCCCCTTTCCAGGACATTGTCAGTTTCTAAGGCCCCCTCCAGCCCATTGTCGGTTTCTAATGTCCCCCCCTTCGGCCATTGTGAGTTTCTAATGCCCCACCACTCCCTAGGACCGGCCTGTACCATGAGTGCTGGCCGACATGTGCCAGTCCGGCCTCCAGGTGGGCTGCATCCTCCCCGACCTTGTGGGCCTCTGGGCCCAGACCTACGCCCTGGTCACCGGCTCGAGCCCCGCTGGCCCCGTCCACTTCCTGGATGCCTGGCTCTATGCCCGTGAAATTGGTGAGGGTGGTTTCCAGTACCCCCTGGACCACCCAGGGCAGTTTCAAGTATCCCAGAGACCACCGAGGTCAGTTTAAAGTGTCCCCAAGACCATCGAGGGCGGATTTGTGTCCTCGAGACCACCAAGAGTGGTTTCAAGTATCCCCACGAGCACTTTGTTGCATGGAGGGCAGTGTCAGGTATCCCCAAGACCACCTAGGGCGATTTCGAGGGTTCCCCATGACCCCCAAAAGCAGCTTCAAGTTTTCCCAGGACCATCCAGGGCGGTTTTAAGTGTCCCCGAGACCACTGAGGGCGGTTTCAAGTGTCCCCACGAGCACCTTGGTGGATGGAGGGCGGTTTCCACTGTCCCCATGAGCATCCATGGCAGTTTTGAGTGTCCCCTAAGACCCACAAGGGCAGTTTCAAGTATCCCTGGCACCACCAAGGGCGGTTTCGAGCCCCCCCCATCCCACCCGGTGTCCCTCCATTCATCTGTGGCAGTTTTCAGAACACTTTGAACCCCTGCGAAACGTGAGCATTGCCTGCTTCCCCCGGGGCTGGCAGGTATGTTGGGCGCCACACAGGACCTGGAGGCAGTGAAGCAAGCATGACTTCCGGTACCAGCTGGCCCTGTGCATGTGAGTACTCAGTGCAACACCCGGGAGTACTCGGTCCAGCCCTGGCGGGGAGTATTTAGTCCAGCATTAGTCGGTAGGGGTTGGGGTGCCGGATTGGTGTGGGTTGGGAGTACTCAGTCCAGCACTGGGGAGGGATGGGAGTACTCAGTCCAGCACCAGGGAGGGATGGGAGTACTCAGTGCAGCACCCGGGAGTACTCAGTCCAGCACTGGCGGGCAGTACTCGGTCCAGCATGGGTCGGGAGGGGGTGGGGTTCCGGATTGGTGTGGGTTCGGAGTACTCAGTCCAGCATCAGGGAGGGATGGGAGTACTCAGTCCAGCACCAGGGAGTACTGGTTGTAGCACCTTGGACTACTCAGTCCAGTATTGGTTGGGAGAGGTGGGTTTCAGGATTAGTGTGAAATGGGAGTACTCAGCCCAGCACTGGGGAGTACTCTGCACAGCACCAGGGAGTACTAAGCACAGCACCCAGAAGTACACGGTCCAGCACCCTGCCCCGCAGTCAGTGCTGACTGAGGCCTGTGCTCTGTTCTTTTAGCATGGCGCCCAGCTGGTCTCCCAGGTCTCCCCGGTGAGTGCTCCTCTCCCCCCTCCCGCTGTGCCCAGGGGCCTGGACCTCGAGACCCCGCCTGGAACCGCCCCGTGCCTCAGTTTACCCCTGCCCCATGGCGAGTCTCCGCCCACATTGAGGTCTTGAGAGGCTCAGGCAACACCTACGCCTTGTGCATCTGGGCCGGGGACGCCCGCACTCTGACCTAGGGCTCCTGGAGCAACACGGTGCAGTTTGGGGAGCAGAGGGCGGTTTCAACTGTCTGCAGGGAGGTTTCAAGTGTCCCCAGGAGTAGAGGTTCTGGGTGGGGGGTGGTTTCAAGTGTCCCCAGGACCATTTTGGGCCTGTGGGTGGATGGATGGCGGTTTCAAGTGTCCCCAGGGGGAAGGGGTCTGGGGCGGTTCATTTCAAGTGTCTCCAGGGTGGGGAGGGGTCTGTGGGGAGTGGTTTCAAGTATCCCCAGGGCGCTTTCAAGTGTCCTTAGGGTGGTTTATAGTATCCCAATGGGGAGGGGCTCTTGGGGGGGGTGGTTTCAAGTGTAACCAGGACCAACTTGGGCCTGTGGGTGGATGGAGGGCGGTATCAAGTGTCCCTGGGGTGGAGTGGTTCTGTAGGGGGCGGTTTTACGCATCCCCAAGGCAACCCTGGGCCTGTGGGTGGATGGAGGGCGGTTTCAAGTGTCCCCAAGGGGAGGGGGTCTGGGTGAGGGTCGGTTTCAAGTGTCCCAGGATGGGGGCAGTTCTTTAGGGGGTGGTTTCAAGTGTCTCCAAGGCAACCCTCGGCTTGTGCATCGATGGAGGGCAGTTTCCAGTGTCCCCACAAAAACCTTGGGCCTGTAAGTGGATGTAGGGCAGTTTCCAGTGTCCCCACGGCGGTTTCAAGTGTCCCCAGGGGAATGGGGATCTAGGTGGGGGGGTGGTTTCAAGTGTCCCCAAGACCATTCTGGGCCTGTGGGTGGATAGGTGGCGATTTCAAGTGTCCTCAGAGGCCTCACGTGGGGGGGAGCCTTTGAAGGTGGAGTCGTGTGGGGAGGGGTGGAGCAAGGAGCTGATGGTCACGTGTCCCTCCCTCCCCACTTCATGTGACCCCTCCCCGTCCCATCCCTTCCTCCCTGCGTGTGTGCACACCCACACGGTTGGAGGTTTCAAGGGTCCCCGCCGGGCCAGCCATGCTGCACCTGCTGCTTCGGCAGCACTGGGGTCGCTGGGCCTGGGCTGGGGTTGTAGGAGGTGAGCGGGGATCCGAACCCGGGGCCCCCAGGGTTGGGGAGGGGGAACGCATCGCATTGTGGGCCATGCGGGAGGCCGGGATTCGAGCCCACATCCACCCGTCCGTCCGTCTGCCCCGCAGGCTCCTGCCGTGTCAGCAACAAGGTTACTGGTGGCACCGACCAGGTGAGGATGGACGGATGGACGGAGGGAGGGACAGAGGGACACCGGGGGCTGGGGGATTGGGGGATGACAGACAGACGGCGATGGGACTCAAGACATGGACGGACAGACAGAGAGACAGGGAGATGGATGGACAGATGAACAGACAGGCAGACAGACTGGGAGACAGATGGACAGACCTGGAGACAAACAGGCATGGACAAGAGACAGGCAGACAGATGGACAGACAGACATGGAGACAGACAGACAGGGAGACGGACAGACAGACACACAGCAGACAGATGGACGGATGGACAGACAGGGACACAGATGAGCAGGACAGACAGACAGGCGGACAGGGAGACAGACAGGCAGAAGACAGGAGACAGACAGATGACAAGCAGACACAGATGGACGGATGGACAGATGGACATCATGGAGTCAGACAGACAAGAGAGGGAGACGGACAGACAGATGAGCACACAGTGAGAAACACAAGGAGACAGACAGTCACGGAAAGATGGACCTGGAGACAGACCGACAAACAGACTGAGCAGATGGTCAGACAGACAGACGGAGAAACAGGGAGACAGAGGGACGGATGGACGGACAGATGGACAGATGAGCTGACGGGCAGACATACCTGGAGACAGACGGACAGATG
>NW_025958302.1:0-32441 GCF_023159225.1 Perognathus longimembris pacificus | reverse complement strand
AAACAGCAGACAGTCCTGAATCCTTATCTTTACAAGGTCGACCTCAGAACTTTGTTCAGTTTGTCTTGGTGACGGATAATGGAAGGAAGGGCAGGCAACTTGTCGACTTCATTTAAATAACAAATAAAAAATAAGATAAGCTCTCAGGAATAGATAAATAATAACAAAAAAATTGTAAAGTGGAGAAAGCGAGAGCTCGCGAATGCACTCAAGCAAACACAAACAGCACAGCACGATGCGTATTTTTTTAAAAAATTGACAAAATAAATCAAAAATAAATCAAAAATAAAAATAAGTGGAAAAGGCGAGAGTGCGCGAGCACACAGGAGCAAAGACAAGCAGCGCAGCTTGATGCGTAGTAAAAAAAATAATAAATAGACAACTGGTCGACCTCATTAGAAATAAAAACCCAAAAGATTAGATAGACAAACAAACAAACACATAAATGTGGAGAGAAGGGCAGTGCGGGCAGGAGCAAAGGTAAACAGCAGACAGACCTGAATCCTTATCTTTACAAGTCGACCTCAGAACATTGTTCAGTTTGTCTCGGTGACGGATAATGGAAGGAAGGGCAGGCAACTGGTCGACTTCATTTAAATAAACAAATAAAAAATAAGATAAGCTCTCAGGAATAGAAAAATAATAACAAAAAAATTGTAAAGTGGAGAAAGCGAGAGCGCGCGAATGCACTCAAGCAAACACAAACAGCACAGCACGATGCGTATTTTTTTAAAAAATTGACAAAATAAATAAAAAATAAATCAAAAATAAAAATAAGTGGAAAAGGCGAGAGTGCGCGAGCACACAGGAGCAAAGACAAGCAGCGCAGCTTGATGCGTAGTAAAAAAAATAATAAATAGACAACTGGTCGACCTCATTAGAAATAAAAACCCAAAAGATTAGATAGACAAACAAACAAACACATAAATGTGGAGAGAAGGGCAGTGCGCGCAGGAGCAAAGGTAAACAGCAGACAGACCTGAATCCTTATCTTTACAAGGTCGACCTCAGAACTTTGTTCAGTTTGTCTCGGTGACGAATAATGGAAGGAAGGGCAGTCAACTGGTCGACTTCATTTAAATAAACAAATAAAAAATAAGATAAACTCTCAGGAATAGATAAATAATAACAAAAAATTGTAAAGTGGAGAAAGCGAGAGCGCGCGAATGCACTCAAGCAAACACAAACAGCACAGCACGATGCGTATTTTTTTAAAAAATTGACAAAATAAATAAAAAATAAATCAAAAATAAAATAAGTGGAAAAGGCGAGAGTGCGCGAGCACACAGGAGCAAAGACAAGCAGCGCAGCTTGATGCGTAGTAAAAAAAATAATAAATAGACAACTGGTCTACCTCATTAGAAATAAAAACCCAAAAGATTAGATAGACAAACAAACAAACACATAAATGTGGAGAGAAGGGCAGTGCGCGCAGGAGCAAAGGTAAACAGCAGACAGACCTGAATCCTTATCTTTACAAGTTCTTCCTCAGAATTTTGTTCAGTTTGTCTCGGTGACGGATATGGAAGGAAGGGCAGGCAACTGGTCGACTTCATTTAAATAAACAAATAAAAAATAAGATAAACTCTCAGGAATAGATAAATAATAACAAAAAAATTGTAAAGTGGAGAAAGCGGAGGAGCGCGCGAATGCACTCAAGCAAACACAAACAGCACAGCACACGATGCGTATATTTTTTTTAAAATTGACAAAATAAATCAAAAATAAATCAAAAATAAAAATAAGTGGAAAAGGCGAGAGGTGCGCGAGCACACAGGAGCAAAGACAAGCAGCGCAGCTTGATGCGTAGTAAAAAAAATAATAAATAGACAACTGTTCGACCTCATTAGAAATAAAAACCCAAAAGATTAGATAGACAAACAAACAAACACATAAATGTGGAGAGAAGGGCAGTGCGCGCAGGAGCAAAGGTAAACAGCAGACAGACCTGAATCCTTATCTTGACAAGGTCGACCTCAGAACTTTGTTCAGTTTGTCTCGGTGACGGATAATGGAAGGAAGGGCAGGCAACTGGTCGACTTCATTTAAATAAACAAATAAAAAATAAGATAAACTCTCAGGAATAGATAAATAATAACAAAAAAATTGTAAAGTGGAGAAAGCGAGAGCGCACGAATGCACTCAAGCAAACACAAACAACACAGCACGATGCGTATTTTTTTTTTAAATTGACAAAATAAATCAAAAATAAATCAAAAATAAATATAAGTGGAAAAGGGCGAGAGTGCGCGAGCACACAGGAGCAAAGACAGCAGAGCAGCTTGATGCGTAGTAAAAAAATAATAAATAGACAACTGGTTGACCTCATTAGAAATAAAAACCCAAAAGATTAGATAGACAAACAAACAAACACATAAATGTGGAGAGAAGGGCAGTGCGGGCAGGAGCAAAGGTAACACAGACAGACCTGAATCCTTATCTTGACAAGGTCGACCTCAGAAATTTGTTCAGTTTGTCTCGGTGATGGATAATGGAAGGAAGGGCAGGCAACTGGTCGACTTCATTTAAATGAACAAATAAGAAATAAGATAAACTCTCAGGAATAGATAAATAATAACAAAAAAAATTGTAAATTGGAGAAAGCGAGGAGCGCGCGAATCCACTCAAGCAAACAGAGACAGCACAGCACGATGCGTAATTTATTTTTAAATTGACAAAATAAATCAAAAATAAAAATAAGTGGAAAAGGCGAGAGTGCGCGAGCACACAGGAGCAAAGACAAGCAGCGCAGCTGATGAGTAGTAAAAAAAATAATAAATAGACAACTGGTCGACCTCATTAGAAATAAAACCCCAAAAGATTAGATAGAGAAACAAACAAACACATAAATGTGGAGAGAAGGGCAGTGCGCGCAGGAGTAAAGGTAAACATCAGACAGACCTGAATCCTTATCTTTACAAGGTCGACCTCAGAACTTTGTTCAGTTTGTCTCGGTGAAGGATAATGGAAGGAAGTGCAGGCAACTGGTCGACTTCATTTTAAATAAACAAATTAAAAATAAGATAAACTCTCAGGAATAGATAAATAATAACAAAAGAATTGTAAATTGGAGAAAGCGAGAGCGCGCGAATGCACTCAAGCAAACACAAACAGCACAGCACGATGCGTATTTTTTTTTAAATTGAAAAAATAAATCAAAAATAAAAATAATTGTAAAAGGCGAGAGTGCGCGAGCACACAGGAGCAAAGACAAGCAGCGCAGCTTGATGCGTAGTAAAAAAAATAATAAATAGACAACTGGTCGACCTCATTAGAAATCAAAACCCAAAAGATTAGATAGACAAACAAACAAACACATAAATGTGGAGAGAAGGGCAGTGCACGCAGGAGCAAAGGTAAACAGCAGACAGACCTGAATCCTTATCTTTACAAGGTCGACCTCAGAACTTTGTTCAGTTTGTCTCGGTGACGGATAATGGAAGGAAGGGCAGGCAACTGGTCGACTTCATTTAAATAAACAAATAAAAAATAAGATAAACTCTCAGGAATAGATAAATAATAACAAAGAAATTGTAAAGTGGAGAAAGCGACAGCGCGTGAATGCTCTCAAGCAAACACAAACAGTACAGCACGATGCGTATTTTTTTTAAAAATTGAAAAAATATATCAAAAATAAAAATAAGTGGAAAAGGCGAGAGTGCGCGAGCACACAGGAGCAAAGACAAGCAGCGCAGCTTGATGCATAGTAAAAAAAATAATAAATAGACAACTGGTCGACCTCATTAGAAATAAAAACCCAAAAGATTAGATAGACAAACAAACACATAAATGTGGAGAGAAGGGCTGTGCGCGCAGAAGCAAAGGTAAACAGCAGACAGACCTGAATCCTTATCTTTACAAGGTCGACCTCAGAACTTTGTTCAGTTTGTCTCGGTGACGGATAATGGAAGGAAGGGCAGGCAATGGTCGACTTCATTTAAATAAACAAATAAAAAATAAGATAAACTCTCAGGAATAGATAAATAATAACAAAAAATTATGAAGTGGAGAAAGCGAGAGCGAGCGAATGCACTCAAGCAAACACAAACAGCACAGCACGATGCGTATTTTTTTTTTAAATTGACAAAATAAATCAAAAAAAAAATAAAAAATAAAAATAAGTGGAAAAGGCGAGAGTGCGCGAGCACACAGGAGCAAAGACAAGCAGCGCAGCTTCATGCGTAGTAAATAAAATAATAATAAATAGACAACTGGTCGACCTCATTAGAAATAAAAACCCAAAAGATTAGATAGACAAACAAACAAACACATAAATGTGGAGAGAAGGGCAGTGCGCGCAGGAGCAAAGGTAAACAGCAGACGACCTGAATCCTTATCTTTACAAGGTCGACCTCAGAAATTTGTTCAGTTCGTCTCGGTGACGGATAATGGAAGGAAGGGCAGGCAACTGGTCGACTTCATTTAAATAAACAAATAAAAAATAAGATAAACTCTCAGGAATAGATAAATAATAACAAAAAAATTGTAAAGTGGAGAAAGCGAGAGCGCGCGAATGCACTCAAGCAAACACAAACAGCACAGCACGATGCGTATTTTTTTTTAAATTGACAAAATAAATCAAAAATAAAAATAAGTAGAAAAGGCGGGAGTGCGCGAGCACACAGGAGCAAAGACAAGCAGCGCAGCTTGATGCGTAGTAAAGAAAATGATAAATAGACAACTGGTCGACCTCATTAGAAATAAAAACCCAAAAGATTAGATAGACAAACAAACAAACACATAAATGTGGAGAGAAGGGCAGTGCGCGCAGGAGCAAAGGTAAACAGCAGACAGACCTGAATCCTTATCTTGACAAGGTCGACCTCAGAAATTTGTTCAGTTTGTCTCGGTGATGGATAATGGAAGGAAGGGCAGGCAACTGGTCGACTTCATTTAAATGAACAAATAAGAAATAAGATAAACTCTCAGGAATAGATAAATAATAACAAAAAAATTGTAAATTGGAGAAAGCGAGAGCGCGCGAATCCACTCAAGCAAACAGAGACAGCACAGCACGATGCGTAATTTTTTTTTAAATTGACTAAATAAATCAAAAATAAAAATAAGTGGAAAAGGCGAGAGTGCGCGAGCACACAGGAGCAAAGACAAGCAGCGCAGCTTGATGAGTAGTAAAAAAAATAATAAATAGACAACTGGTCGACCTCATTAGAAATAAAACCCCAAAAGATTAGATAGAGAAACAAACAAACACATAAATGTGGAGAGAAGGGCAGTGCGCGCAGGAGTAAAGGTAAACATCAGACAGACCTGAATCCTTATCTTTACAAGGTCGACCTCAGAACTTTGTTCAGTTTGTCTCGGTGAAGGATAATGGAAGGAAGTGCAGGCAACTGGTCGACTTCATTTAAATAAACAAATTAAAAATAAGATAAACTCTCAGGAATAGATAAATAATAACAAAAGAATTGTAAATTGGAGAAAGCGAGAGCGCGCGAATGCACTCAAGCCAACACAAACAGCACAGCACGATGCGTATTTTTTTTTAAATTGAAAAAATAAATCAAAAATAAAAATAATTGTAAAAGGCGAGAGTGCGCGAGCACACAGGAGCAAAGACAAGCAGCGCAGCTTGATGCGTAGTAAAAAAAATAATAAATAGACAACTGGTCGACCTCATTAGAAATCAAAACCCAAAAGATTAGATAGACAAACAAACAAACACATAAATGTGGAGAGAAGGGCAGTGCACGCAGGAGCAAAGGTAAACAGCAGACAGACCTGAATCCTTATCTTTACAAGGTCGACCTCAGAACTTTGTTCAGTTTGTCTCGGTGATGGATAATGGAAGGAAGGGCAGGCAACTGGTCGACTTCATTTAAATAAACAAATAAAAAATAAGATAAACTCTCAGGAATAGATAAATAATAACAAAAAAATTGTAAAGTGGAGAAAGCGAGAGCGCGCGAATGCACTCAAGCAAACACAAACAGCACAGCACGATGCGTATTTTTTTTTAAAATTGACAAAATAAATCAAAAATAAAAATAAGTGGAAAAGGCGAGAGTGCGCGAGCACACAGGAGCAAAGACAAGCAGCGCAGCTTGATGAGTAGTAAAAAAAATAATAAATAGACAACTGGTCGACCTCATTAGAAATAAAAACCCAAAAGATTAGATAGACAAACAAACAAACACATAAATGTGGAGATGGGCAGTGCGCGCAGGAGCAAAGGTAAACAGCAGACAGACCTGAATCCTTATCTTTACAAGGTCGAACTCAGAACTTTGTTCAGTTTGTCTCGGTGACGGATAATGGAAGGAAGGGCAGGCAACTGGTCGACTTCATTTAAATAAACAAATAAAAAATAAGATAAACTCTCAGGAATAGATAAATAATAACAAAAATTGTAAAGTGGAGAAAGCGAGTGCGCGCGAATGCACTCAAGCAAACACAAACAGCACAGCACGATGCGTATATTTTTTAAAATTCACAAAATAAATCAAAAATAAAAATAAGTGGAAAAGGCGAGAGTGCGCGAGCACACAAGAGCAAAGACAAGCAGCGCAGCTTGATGCGTAGTAAAAGAAATAATAAATAGACAACTGGTCGACCTCATTAGAAATAAAAACCCAAAAGATTAGATAGACAAACAAACAAACACATAAATGTGGAGATGGGCATTGCGCGCAGGAGCAAAGGTAAACAGCAGACAGACCTGAATCCTTATCTTTACAAGGTCGACCTCAGAACTTTGTTCAGTTTGTCTCGGTGACGGATCATGGAAGGAAGGGCAGGCAACTGGTCGACTTCATTTAAATAAACAAATAAAAAATAAGATAAACTCTCAGAAATAGATAAATAATAACAAAAAAATTGTAAAGTGGAGAAAGCGAGAGCGCGCAAATGCACTCAAGCAAACACAAACAGCACAGCATGATGCCTATTTTTTTTTAAAATTGACAAAAGAAATCAAAAATAAATCAAAAATAAAAATAAGTGGAAAAGGCGAGAGTGCGCGAGCACACAGGAGCAAAGACAAGCAGCGCAGCTTGATGCGTAGTAATAAAAATAATAAATAGACAACTGGTCGACCTCATTAGAAATAAAAACCCAAAAGATTAGATAGACAAACAAACAAACACATAAATGTGGAGAGAAGGGCAGGGCGCTCAGGAGCAAAGGTAACCAGCAGACAGACCTGAATCCTTATCTTTACAAGGTCGACCTCAGAACTTTGTTCAGTTTGTCTCGTTGACGGATAATGGAAGGAAGGGCAGGCAACTGGTCGACTTCATTTAAATAAACAAATAAAAAATAAGATAAACTCTCAGGAATAGATAAATAATAACAAAAATATTGTAAAGTGGAGAAAGCGAGAGCGCGCGAATGCACTCAAGCAAACACAAACACCACAGCACGATGCGTATTTTTTTTTAAAATTGACACAATAAATCAAAAATAAATCAAAAATAAAAATAAGTGGAAAAGGCGAGAGTGCGCGAGCACACAGGAGCAAAGACAAGCAGCGCAGCCTGATGAGTAGTAAAAAAAAATAATAAATAGACAACTGGTCGACCTCATTAGAAATAAAAACCCAAAAGATTAGATAGACAAACAAACAAACACATAAATGTGGAGATGGGCAGTGCGCGCAGGAGCAAAGGTAAACAGCAGACAGACCTGAATCCTTATCTTTACAAGGTCGACCTCAAACTTTGTTCAGTTTGTCTCGGTGACGGATAATGGAAGGAAGGGCAGGCAACTGGTCGACTTCATTTAAATAAACAAATAAAAAATAAGATAGACTCTCAGGAATAGATAAATAATAACAAAAATTGTAAAGTGGAGAAAGCGAGAGCGCGCGAATGCACTCAAGCAAACACAAACAGCACAGCACGATGCGTATTTTTTTTTAAATTGACAAAATAAATCAAAAATAAAAATAAGTGGAAAAGGCGAGAGTGCGCGAGCACACAGGAGCAAAGACAAGCAGCGCAGCTTGATGTGTAGTCAAAGAAATAATAAATAGACAACTGGTCGACCTCATTAGAAATAAAAACCCAAAAGATTAGATAGACAAACAAACAAACACATAAATGTGGAGAGATGGGCAGTGCGCGCAGGAGCAAAGGTAAACAGCAGACAGACCTGAATCCTTATCTTTACAAGGTCGACCTCAGAACTTTGTTCAGTTTGTCTCGGTGACGGATAATGGAAGGAAGGGCAGGCAACTGGTCGACTTCATTTAAATAAACAAATAAAAAATAAGATAAACTCTCAGGAATAGATAAATAATAACAAAAAAATTGTAAAGTGGAGAAAGCGAGAGCGCGCGAATGCACTCAAGCAAACACAAACAGCACAGCACGATGCGTATTTTTTTAAATTGACAAAATGAATCAAAAATAAATCAAAAATAAAAATAAGTGGAAAAGGCGAGAGTGCGCGAGCACACAGGGGCAAAGACAAGCAGCGCAGCTTGATGCGTAGTAAAAAAAATAATAAATAGACAACAGGTCGACCTCATTAGAAATAAAAACCCAAAAGATTAGATAGACAAACAAACAAACATATAAATGTGCAGAGAAGGGCAGTGCACGCAGGAGCAAAGGTAAACAGCAGACAGACCTGAATCCTTATCTTTACAAGGTCGACCTCAGAACTTTGTAAAGTTTGTCTCGGTGACGGATAATGGAAGGAAGGGCAGGCAACTGGTCGACTTCATTTAAATAAACAAATAAAAAATAAGATAAACTCTCAGGAATAGATAAATAATAACAAAACAATTGTAAAGTGGAGAAAGCGAGAGCGAGCGAATGCACTCAAGCAAACACAAACAGCACAGCACGATGCGTATTTTTTTTTTAAATTGGCAAAATAAATCAAAAATAAAAATAAGTGGAAAAGGCAAGAGTGCGCCAGCACACAGGAGCAAAGACAAGCAGCGCAGCTTGATGCATAGTAAAAAAAATAATAAATAGACAACTGGTCGACCTCATTAGAAATAAAAACCCAAAAGATTAGATAGACAAACAAACAAACACATAAATGTGGAGAGAAGGGCAGTGCGCGCAGGAGCAAAGGTAAACAGCAGACAGACCTGAATCCTTATCTTTACAAGGTCGACCTCAGAACTTTGTTCAGTTTGTCTCGGTGACGGATAATGGAAGGAAGGGCAGGCAACTGGTCGACTTCATTTAAATAAACAAATAAAAAATAAGATAAACTCTCAGGAATAGATAAATCATAACAAAAAAATTGTAAAGTGGAGAAAGCGAGAGCGCGCGAATGCACTCAAGCAAACACAAACAGCACAGCACGATGCGTATTTTTTTTAAAAATTGACAAAATAAATCAAAAATAAATCAAAAATAAAAATAAGTGGAAAAGGCGAGAGTGAGCGAGCACACAGGAGCAAAGACAAGCAGCGCAGCTTGATGCGTAGTAAAAAAAATAATAAATAGACAACTGGTCGACCTCATTAGAAATAAAAACCCAAAAGATTAGATAGACAAACAAACAAACACATAAATGTGGAGAGAAGGGCAGTGCGGGCAGGAGCAAAGGTAAACAGCAGACAGACCTGAATCCTTATCTTTACAAGGTCGACCTCAGAACTTTGTTCAGTTTGTCTCGGTGACAGATAATGGAAGGAAGGGCAGGCAATTGGTCGACTTCATTTAAATAAACAACTAAAAAATAAGATAAACTCTCAGGAATAGATAAATAATAACAAAAAAATTGTAAAGTGGAGAAAGCGAGAGCGCGCGAATGCACTCAAGCAAACACAACCAGCACAGCACGATGCGTATTTTTTTTTAAAATTGACAAAATAAATCAAAAATAAAAATAAGTGGAAAAGGCGAGAGTGCGCGAGCACACAGGAGCAAAGACTAGCAGCGCAGCTTGATGAGTAGTAAAAAAAATAATAAATAGACAACTGGTCGACCTCATTAGAAATAAAAACCCAAAAGATTAGATAGACAAACAAACAAACACATAAATATGGAGATGGGCAGTGCGCGCAGGAGCAAAGGTAAACAGCAGACAGACCTGAATCCTTATCTTTACAAGGTCGACCTCAGAACTTTGTTCAGTTTGTCTCGGTGACGGATAATGGAAGGAAGGGCAGGCAACTGGTCGACTTCATTTAAATAAACAAATAAAAAATAAGATAAACTCTCAGGAATAGATAAATAATAACAAAAATTGTAAAGTGGAGAAAGCGAGAGCGCGCGAATGCACTCAAGCAAACACAAACAGCACAGCACGATGCGTATTTTTTTTAAAATTCACAAAATAAATCAAAAATAAAAATAAGTGGAAAAGGCGAGAGTGCGCGAGCACACAAGAGCAAATACAAGCAGCGCAGCTTGATGCGTAGTAAAAGAAATAATAAATAGACAACTGGTCGACCTCATTAGAAATAAAAACCCAAAAGATTAGATAGACAAACAAACAAACACATAAATGTGGAGATGGGCATTGCGCGCAGGAGCAAAGGTAAACAGCAGACAGACCTGAATCCTTATCTTTACAAGGTCGACCTCAGAACTTTGTTCAGTTTGTCTCGGTGACGGATCATGGAAGGAAGGGCAGGCAACTGGTCGACTTCATTTAAATAAACAAATAAAAAATAAGATAAACTCTCAGAAATAGATAAATAATAACAAAAAAATTGTAAAGTGGAGAAAGCAAGAGCGCGCAAATGCACTCAAGCAAACACAAACAGCACAGCATGATGCGTATTTTTTTTTAAAATTGACAAAAGAAATCAAAAATAAATCAAAAATAAAAATAAGTGGAAAAGGCGAGAGTGCGCGAGCACACAGGAGCACAGACAAGCAGCGCAGCTTGATGCGTAGTAAAAAAAATAATAAATAGACAACTGGTCGACCTCATTAGAAATAAAAACCCAAAAGATTAGATAGACAAACAAACAAACACATAAATGTGGAGAGAAGGGCAGGGCGCTCAGGAGCAAAGGTAACCAGCAGACAGACCTGAATCCTTATCTTTACAAGGTCGACCTCAGAACTTTGTTCAGTTTGTCTCGGTGACGGATAATGGAAGGAAGGGAAGGCAACTGGTCGACTTCATTTAAATAAACAAATAAAAAATAAGATAAACTCTCAGGAATAGATAAATAATAACAAAAATATTGTAAAGTGGAGAAAGGAAGAGCGCGCGAATGCACTCAAGCAAACACAAACACCACAGCACGATGCGTATTTTTTTTTAAAATTGACAAAATAAATCAAAAATAAATCAAAAATAAAAATAAGTGGAAAAGGCGAGAGTGCGCGAGCACACAGGAGCAAAGACAAGCAGCGCAGCCTGATGAGTAGTAAAAAAAATAATAAATAGACAACTGGTCGACCTCATTAGAAATAAAAACCCAAAAGATTAGATAGACAAACAAACAAACACATAAATGTGGAGATGGGCAGTGCGCGCAGGAGCAAAGGTAAACAGCAGACAGACCTGAATCCTTATCTTTACAAGGTCGACCTCAAACTTTGTTCAGTTTGTCTCGGTGACGGATAATGGAAGGAAGGGCAGGCAACTGGTCGACTTCATTTAAATAAACAAATAAAAAATAAGATAAACTCTCAGGAATAGATAAATAATAACAAAAATTGTAAAGTGGAGAAAGCGGAGAGCGCGCGAATGCACTCAAGCAAACACAAAGAGCACAGCACGGTGCGTATTTTTTTTTTAAATTGACAAAATAAATCAAAAATAAAAATAAGTGGAAAAGGCGAGAGTGCGCGAGCACACAGGAGCAAAGACAAGCAGCGCAGCTTGATGTGTAGTCAAAGAAATAATAAATAGACAACTGGTCGACCTCATTAGAAATAAAAACCCAAAAGATTAGATAGACAAACAAACAAACACATAAATGTGGAGATGGGCAGTGCGCGCAGGAGCAAAGGTAAACAAAAGACAGACCTGAATCCTTATCTTTACAAGGTCGACCTGAGAACTTTGTTCAGTTTGTCTCGGTGACGGATCATGGAAGGAAGGGCAGGCAACTGGTCGACTTCATTTAAAAAACAAATAAAAAATAAGATAAACTCTCAGAAATAGATAAATAATAACAAAAAAATTATAAAGTGGAGAAAGCGAGAGCGCGCAAATGCACTCAAGCAAACACAAACAGCACAGCATGATGCGTATTTTTTTTTAAAATTGACAAAAGAAATCAAAAATAAATCAAAAATAAATCAAAAATAAAAATACGTGGAAAAGGCGAGAGTGCACGAGCACACAGGAGCAAAGACAAGCAGCGCAGCTTGATGCGTAGTAAAAAAAATAATAAATAGACAACTGGTCGACCTCATTAGAAATAAAAACCCAAAAGATTAGATAGACAAACAAACAAACACATAAATGTGGAGAGAAGGGCAGTGCGCGCAGGAGCAAAGGTAAACAGCAGACAGACCTGAATCCTTATCTTTACAAGGTCGACCTCAGAACTTTGTTCAGTTTGTCTCGGTGACGGATAATGGAAGGAAGGGCAGGCAACTGGTCGACTTCATTTAAATAAACAAATACAAAATAAGATAAACTCTCAGGAATAGATAAATAATAACAAAAAAATTGTAAAGTGGAGAAAGCGAGAGCGCGCGAATGCACTCAAGCAAACACAAACAGCACAGCACGATGCGTATTTTTTTAAATTGACAAAATGAACCAAAAATAAATCAAAAATAAAAATAAGTGGAAAAGGCGAGAGTGCGCGAGCACACAGGAGCAAAGACAAGCAGCGCAGCTTGATGCGTAGTAAAAAAATAATAAATAGACAACAGGTCGACCTCATTAGAAATAAAAACCCAAAAGATTAGATAGAAAAACAAACAAACATATAAATGTGGAGAGAAGGGCAGTGCGCGCAGGAGCAAAGGTAAACAGCAGACAGACATGAATCCTTATCTTTACAAGGTCGACCTCAGAACTTTGTTCAGTTTGTCTCGGTGACGGATAATGGAAGGAAGGGCAGGCAACTGGTCGACTTCATTTAAATAAACAAATAAAAAATAAGATAAACTCTCAGGAATAGATAAATAATAACAAAAAAAATTGTAAAGTGGAGAAAGCGAGAGCGAGCGAATGCACTCAAGCAAACACAAACAGCACAGCACGATGCGTATTTTTTTTTAAATTGGCAAAATAAATCAAAAATAAAAATAAGTGGAAAAGGCGAGAGTGCGCCAGCACACAGGAGCAAAGACAAGCAGCGCAGCTTGATGCGTAGTAAAAAAAATAATAAATAGGACAACTGGTCGACCTCATTAGAAATAAAAACCCAAAAGATTAGATAGACAAACAAACAAACACATAAATGTGGAGAGAAGGGCAGTGCGCGCAGGAGCAAAGGTAAACAGCAGACAGACCTGAATCCTTATCTTTACAAGGTCGACCTCAGAACTTTGTTCAGTTTGTCTCGGTGACGGATAATGGAAGGAAGGGCAGGCAACTGGTCGACTTCATTTAAATAAACAAATAAAAAATAAGATAAACTCTCAGGAATAGATAAATAATAACAAAAAAATTGTAAAGTGGAGAAAGCGAGAGCGCGCGAATGCACTCAAGCAAACACAAACAGCACAGCACGATGCGTATTTTTTTTAAAATTGACAAAATAAATCAAAAATAAATCAAAAATAAAAATAAGTGGAAAAGGCGAGAGTGCGCGAGCACACAGGAGCAAAGACAAGCAGCGCAGCTTGATGCGTAGTAAAAAAAATAATAAATAGACAACTGGTCGACCTCATTAGAAATAAAAACCCAAAAGATTAGATAGACAAAGAAACAAACACATAAATGTGGAGAGAAGTGCAGTGTGCGCAGGAGCAAAGGTAAACAGCAGACAGACCTGAATCCTTATCTTTACAAGGTCGACCTCAGAACTAAGTTTAGTTTGTCTCGGTGACGGATAATGGAAGGAAGGGCAGGCAACTGGTCGACTTCATTTAAATAAACAAATAAAAAATAAGATAAACTCTCAGGAATAGATAAATAATAACAAAAATATTGTAAAGTGGAGAAAGCGAGAGCGCGCGAATGCACTCAAGCAAACACAAACAGCACAGCACGATGCGTATTTTTTTTTAAAATTGACAAAATAAATCAAAAATAAATCAAAAATAAAAATAAGTGGAAAAGGCGAGAGTGCGCGAGCACACAGGAGCAAAGACAAGCAGCGCAGCTTGATGCGTAGTAAAAAAAATAATAAATAGAAAACTGGTCGACCTCATTAGAAATAAATACCCAAAAGATTAGATAGACAAACAAACAAACACATAAATGTGGAGAGAAGGGCAGTGCGCGCAGGAGCAAAGGTAAACAGCTGACAGACCTGAATCCTTATCTTTACAAGGTCGACCTCAGAACTTTGTTCAGTTTGTCTCGGTGACGGATAATGGAAGGAAGGGCAGGCAACTGGTCGACTTCATTTAAATAAACAAATAAAAAATAAGATAAAGTCTCAGGAATAGATAAATAATAAAAAAAAATTGTAAAGTGGAGAAAGCGAGAGCGCGCGAATGCACTCAAGCAAACACAAACAGCACAGCACGATGCGTATTTTTTTAAAAAATTGAAAAAATAAATCAAAAATAAATCAAAAATAAAAATAAGTGGAAAAGGCGAGAGTGCGCGAGCACACAGGAGCAAAGACAAGCAGCACAGCTTGATGAGTAGTAAAAAAAATAATAAATAGACAACTGGTCGACCTCATTAGAAATAAAAACCCAAAAGATTAGATAGACAAACAAACAAACACATAAATGTGGAGATGGGCAGTGCGCGCAGGAGCAAAGGTAAACAGCAGACAGACCTGAATCCTTATCTTTACAAGGTCGACCTCAGAACTTTGTTCAGTTTGTCTCGGTGACGGATAATGGAAGGAAGGGCAGGCAACTGGTCGACTTCATTTAAATAAACAAATAAAAAATAAGATAAACTCTCAGGAATAGATAAATAATAACAAAAATTGTAAAGTGGAGAAAGCGAGAGCGCGCGAATGCACTCAAGCAAACACAAACAGCACAGCACGATGCGTATTTTTTTTTAAATTCACAAAATAAATCAAAAATAAAAATAAGTGGAACAGGCGAGAGTGCGCGAGCACACAGGAGCAAAGACAAGCAGCGCAGCTTGATGCGTAGTAAAAGAAATAATAAATAGACAACTGGTCGACCTCATTAGAAATAAAAACCCAAAAGATTAGATAGACAAACAAACAAACACATAAATGTGGAGATGGGCAGTGCGCGCAGGAGCAAAGGTAAACAGCAGACAGACCTGAATCCTTATCTTTACAAGGTCGACCTCAGAACTTTGTTCAGTTTGTCTCAGTGACGGATCATGGAAGGAAGGGCAGGCAACTGGTCGACTTCATTTAAATAAACAAATAAAAAATAAGATAAACTCTCAGAAATAGATAAATAATAACAAAAAAATTGTAAAGTGGAGAAAGCGAGAGCGCGCAAATGCACTCACGCAAATACAAACAGCACAGCATGATGCGTATTTTTTTTTAAAATTGACAAAAGAAATCAAAAATAAATCAAAAATAAAAATAAGTGGAAAAGGCGAGAGTGCGCGAGCACACAGGAGCAAAGACAAGCAGCGCAGCTTGATGCGTAGTAAAAAAAATAATAAATAGACAACTGGTCGACCTCATTAGAAATAAAAACCCAAAAGATTAGATAGACAAACAAACAAACACATAAATGTGGAGAGAAGGGCAGGGCGCGCAGGAGCAAAGGTAACCAGCAGACAGACCTGAATCCTTATCTTTACAAGGTCGACCTCAGAACTTTGTTCAGTTTGTCTCGGTGACGGATAATGGAAGGAAGGGCAGGCAACTGGTCGACTTCATTTAAATAAACAAATAAAAAATAAGATAAACTCTCAGGAAAAGATAAATAATAACAAATATATTGTAAAGTGGAGAAAGCGAGAGCGCGCGAATGCACTCAAGCAAACACAAACACCACAGCACGATGCGTATTTTTTTTTAAAATTGACAAAATAAATCAAAAATAAATCAAAAATAAAAATAAGTGGAAAAGGCGAGAGTGCGCCAGCACACAGGAGCAAAGACAAGCAGCGCAGCTTGATGCGTAGTAAAAAAAATAATAAATAGACAACTGGTCGACCTCATTAGAAATAAAAACCCAAAAGATTAGATAGACAAACAAACAAACACATAAATGTGGAGAGAAGGGCAGTGCGCGCAGGAGCAAAGGTAAACAGCAGACAGACCTGAATCCTTATCTTTACAAGGTCGACCTCAGAACTTTGTTCAGTTTGTCTCGGTGACGGATAATGGAAGGAAGGGCAGGCAACTGGTCGACTTCATTTAAATAAACAAATAAAAATAAGATAAACTCTCAGGAATAGATAAATAATAACAAAAAAATTGTAAAGTGGAGAAAGCGAGAGCGCGCGAATGCACTCAAGCAAACACAAACAGCACAGCATGATGCGTACTTTTTTTTAAATTGACAAAATAAATCAAAAATAAATCAAAAATAAAAATAAGTGGAAAAGGCGAGAGTGCGCGAACACACAGGAGCAAAGACAAGCAGTGCAGCTTGATGCGTAGTAACAAAAATAATAAATAGACAACTGGTCGACCTCATTAGAAATAAAAACCCAAAAGATTAGATAGACAAACAAACAAACACATAATTGTGGAGAGAAGGGCAGTGCGCGCAGGAGCAAAGGTAAACAGCAGACAGACCTGAATCCTTATCTTTACAAGGTCGACCTCAGAACTTTGTTCAGTTTGTCTTGGTGACGGATAATGGAAGGAAGGGCCGGCAACTGGTCGACTTCATTTAAATAAACAAATAAAAAATAAGATAAACTCTCAGGAATAGATAAATAATAAAAAAAAATTGTAAAGTGGAGAAAGCAAGAGCGCGCGAATGCACTCAAGCAAACACAAACAGCACAGCACGATGCGTATTTTTTTTAAATTGACAAAATAAATAAAAAATAAATCAAAAATAAAAATAACTGGAAAAGGCGAGAGTGCGAGAGCACACAGGAGCAAAGACAAGCAGTGCAGCTTGATGCGTAGTAAAAAAAATAAAAAATAGACAACTGGTCGACCTCATTAGAAATAAAAACCCAAAAGATTAGATAGACAAAGAAACAAACACATAAATGTGGAGAGAAGGACAGGGCGCGCAGGAGCAAAGGTAACCAGCAGACAGACATGAATCCTTATCTTGACAAGGTCGACCTCAGAACTTTCTTCAGTTTGTCTCGGTGACGGATAATGGAAGGAAGGGCAGGCAACTGGTTGACTTCATTTAAATAAACAAATAAAAAATAAGATAAACTCTCAGGAATAGATAAATAATAACAAAAAAATTGTAAAGTGGAGAAAGCGAGAGCGAGCGAATGCACTCAAGCAAACACAAACAGCACAGCACGATGCGTATTTTTTTAAATTGACAAAAAAATCAAAAATAATTCAAAAATAAAAATAAGTGGAAAAGACGAGAGTGCGCGAGCACACAGGAGCAAAGACAAGCAGCGCAGCTTGATGCGTAGTAAAAAAAATAATAAATAGACAACTGGTCGACCCCATTAGAAATAAATGCCCAAAAGATTAGATAGACGAACAAACAAACACATAAATGTGGAGAGAAGGGCAGTGCCCGCAGGAGCAAAGGTAACCAGCAGACAGACCTGAATCCTTATCTTTACAAGGTCGACCTCAGATCTTTGTTCAGTTTGTATCGGTGACGGATAATGGAAGGAAGGGCAGGCAACTGGTCGACTTCATTTAAATAAACAAATAAAAAATAAGATAAACTCTCAGGAAAAGATAAATAATAACAAAAAAATTGTAAAGTGGAGAAAGCGAGAGCGCGCGAATGCACTCAAGCAAACACAAACAGCACAGCACGATGCGTATTTTTTTTTAAATTGACAAAATAAATCAAAAATAAATCAAAAATAAAAATAAGTGGAAAAGGCGAGAGTGCGCAAGCACACAGGAGCAAAGACAAGCAGCGCAGCTTGATGCGTAGTAAAAAAAATAATAATTAGACAACTGGTCGACCTCATTAGAAATAAAAACCCAAAAGATTAGATAGACAAACAAACAAACACATAAATGTGGAGAGAATGGCAGTGCGGGCAGGAGCAAAGGTAAACAGCAGACAGACCTGAATCCTTATCTTTACAAGGTCGACCTCAGAACTTTGTTCATTTTGTCTCGGTGACGGATAATGGAAGGAAGGGCAGGCAACTGGTCGACTTCATTTAAATAAACAAATAAAAAATAAGATAAACTCTCAGGAATAGATAAATAATAACAAAAACATTGTAAAGTGGAGAAAGCGAGAGCGCGCGAATGCACTCAAGCAAACACAAACAGCACAGCACGATGAGTATATTTTTTTAAATTGACAAAATAAATAAAAAATAAATAAAAAATAAAAATAAGTGGAAAAGGCGAGAGTGCGCGAGCACACAGGAGCAAAGACAAGCAGCGCAGCTTGATGCGTAGTAAAAAAAATAGTAAATAGACTACTGGTCGACCTCATTAGAAATAAAAACCCAAAAGATTAGATAGACAAACAAACAAACACATAAATGTGGAGAGAAGGGCAGTGCGCGCAGGAGCAAAGGTAAACAGCAGACAGACCTGAATCCTTATCTTTACAAGGTCGACCTCAGAACTTTGTTCAGTTTGTCTCGGTGACGGATAATGGAAGGAAGGGCAGGCAACTGGTCGACTTCATTTAAATAAACAAATAAAAAATAAGATAAACTCTCAGGAATAGATAAATAATAACAAAAAAATTGTAAAGTGGAGAAAGCGAGAGCGCGCGAATGCACGCAAGCAAACACAAACAGCACAGCACAATGCGTAAATTTTTTTAAATTGACAAAATAAATAAAAAATAAATAAAAAATAAAAATAAGTGGAAAAGGCGAGAGTGCGCGAGCACACAGGAGCAAAGACAAGCAGCGCAGCTTGATGCGTAGTAAAAAAAATAATAAATAGACAACTGGTCGACCTCATTAGAAATAAATACCCAAAAGATTAGATAGACAAACAAACAAACACATAAATGTGGAGAGAAGGGCAGTGCGCGCAGGAGCAAAGGTAAACAGCAGACAGACCTGAATCCTTATCTTTACAAGGTCGACCTCAGAACTTTGTTCAGTTTGTCTCGGTGACGGATAATGGAAGGAAGGGCAGGCAACTGGTCGACTTCATTTAAATAAACAAATAAAAAATAAGATAAACTCTCAGGAATAGATAAATAATAACAAAAAATTGTAAAGTGGAGAAAGCGAGAGCGCGCGAATGCACTCAAGCAAACACAAACAGCACAGCACGATGCGTATTTTTTTTAAATTGACAAAATAAATCAAAAATAAAAATAAGTGGAAAAGGCGAGAGTGCGCGACCACACAGGAGCAAAGACAAGCAGCGCAGCTTGATGCGTAGTAAAAAAAATAATAAATAGACAACAGGTCGACCTCATTAGAAATAAAAACCCAAATGATTAGATAGACAAACAAACAAACACATAAATATGGAGAGGAGGGCAGTGCGCGCAGGAGCAAAGGTAAACAGCAGACAGACCTGAATCCTTCTCTTTACAAGGTCGACATCAGAACTTTGTTCAGTTTGTCTCGGTGACTGATAATGGAAGGAAGGGCAGGCAACTGGTGGACTTCATTTAAATAAAAAAATAAAAAATAAGATAAACTCTCAGGAATAGATAAATAATAACAAAAAAATTGTAAAGTGGAGAAAGCGAGAGCGCGCGAATGCACTCAAGCAAACACAAACAGCACAGCACGATGCGTATTTTTTTTTAAAATTGACAAAATAAATCAAAAATAAATCAAAAATAAAAATAAGTGGAAAAGGCGAGAGTGCGCGAGCACACAGGAGCAAAGACAAGCAGCGCAGCTTGATGCGTAGTAAAAAAAATAATAAATAGACAACTGGTCGACCTCATTAGAAATAAAAAACCCAAAAGATTAGATAGACAAACAAACAAACACATAAATGTGGAGAGAAGGGCAGTGCGCGCAGGAGCAAAGGTAAACAGCAGACAGACCTGAATCCTTATCTTTACAAGGTCGACCTCAGAACTTTGTTCAGTTTGTCTCGGTGACTGATAATGGAAGGAAGGGCAGGCAACTGGTGGACTTCATTTAAATAAAAAAATAAAAAATAAGATAAACTCTCAGGAATAGATAAATAATAACAAAAAAATTGTAAAGTGGAGAAAGCGAGAGCGCGCGAATGTACTCAAGCAAACACAAACAGCACAGCACGATGCGCATTTTTTTTAAATTGACAAAATAAATCAAAAATAAATCAAAAATAAAAATAAGTGGAAAAGGCGAGAGTGCGCGAGCACACAGGAGCAAAGACAAGCAGCGCAGCTTGATGCGTAGTAAAAAAAATAATAAATAGACAACTGGTCGACCTCATTAGAAATAAAAACCCAAAAGATTAGATAGACAAACTAACAAACACATAAATGTGGAGAGAAGGGCAGTGCGCGCAGGAGCAAAGGTAAACAGCAGACAGACCTGAATCCTTATCTTTACAAGGTCGACCTCAGAACTTTGTTCAGTTTGTCTCGGTGACGGATAATGGAAGGAAGGGCAGGCAACTGGTCGACTTCATTTAAATAAACAAATAAAAAATAAGATAAACTCTCAGGAATAGATAAATAATAACAAAAAAATTGTAAAGTGGAGAAAGCGAGAGCGCGCGAATGCACTCAAGCAAACACAAACAGCACAGCACGATGCGTATTTTTTTAAATTGACAAAATAAATCAAAAATAAATCAAAAATAAAAATAAGTGGAAAAGGCGAGAGTGCGCGAGCACACAGGAGCAAAGACAAGCAGCGCAGCTTGATGCGTAGTAAAAAAAATAATAAATAGACAACTGGTCGACCTAATTAGAAATAAAACCCAAAAGATTAGATAGACATACAAACAAACACATAAATGTGGAGAGAAGGGCAGTGCGCGCAGGTAAAATGGTAAACAGCAGACAGTCCCTGAATCCTTATCTTTACGAGGTCGACCTCAGAACTTTGTTCAGTTCGTCTCGGTGACGGATAATGGAAGGAAGGGCAGGCAACTGGTCGACTTCATTTAAATAAACAAATAAAAATAAGATAAACTCTCAGGAATAGATAAATAATAACAAAAAATTGTAAAGTGCAGAAAGCGAGAGCGTGCGAATGCACTCAAGCAAACACAAACAGCACAGCACGATGCGTATTTTTTTTTAAATTGACAAAATAAATCAAAAATAAAAATAAGTGGAAAAAGCGAGAGTGCGCGACCACACAGGAGCAAAGACAAGCAGCGCTGCTTGATGCGTAGTAAAAAAAATAATAAATAGACAACAGGTCGACCTCATTAGAAATAAAAACCCAAATGATTAGATAGACAAACAAACAAACACATAAATATGGAGAGAAGGGCAGTGCGCGCAGGAGCAAAGGTAAACAGCAGACAGACCTGAATCCTTATCTTTACAAGGTCGTCATCAGAACTTTGTTCAGTTGGTCTCGGTGACGGATAATGGAAGGAAGGGCAGGCAATTGGTCGACTTCATTTAAATAAACAAATAAAAAATAAGATAAACTCTCAGGAATAGATAAATAATAACAAAAACATTGTAAAGTGGAGAAAGCGAGAGCACGCGAATGCACTCAAGCAAACACAAACATTACAGCACGATGCGTATTTTTTTAAATTGACAGAATAAATCCAAAATAAATTAAAAATAAAAATAAGTGGAATACGGGAGAGTGCGCGAGCACACAGGAGCAAAGACAAGCAGCGCAGGTTGATGCGTAGAAAAAAAAATAAAAAATGGACAACTGGTCGACCTCGTTAGAAATAAAAACCCAAAAGATTAGATAGACAAACAAACAAACACATAAATGTGGAGAGAAGGGCAGTGCGCGCAGGAGCAAAGGTAAACAGCAGACAGACCTGAATCCTTATCTTTACAAGGTCGACCTCAGAACTTTGTTCAGTTTGTCTCGGTGACGGATAATGGAAGGAAGGGCAGGCAACTGGTCGACTTCATTTAAATAAACAAATAAAAAATAAGATAAACTCTCAGGAATAGATAAATAATAACAAAAAAATTGTAAAGTGGAGAAAGCGAGAGCGCGCGAATGCACTCAAGCAAACACAAACAGCACAGCACGATGCGTATTTTTTTTTAAATTGACAAAATAAATCAAAAATAAATCAAAAATAAAAATAAGTAGAAAAGGCGAGAGTGCGCGAGCACACAGGAGCAAAGACAAGCAGCGCAGCTTGATGCGTAGTAAAAAAATAATAAATAGACAACTGGTCGACCTCATTAGAAATAAATACCCAAAAGATTAGATAGACAAACAAACAAACACATAAATGTGGAGAGAAGGGCAGTGCGCGCAGGAGCAAAGGTAAACAGCAGACAGACCTGAATCCTTATCTTTACAAGGTCGACCTCAGAACTTTGTTCAGTTTGTCTCGGTGAAGGATAATGGAAGGAAGGGCAGGCAACTGGTCGACTTCATTTAAATAAACAAATAAAAATAAGATAAACTCTCAGGAATAGATTAATAATAACAAAAAAATTGTAAAGTGGAGAAAGCGAGAGCGCGCGAATGCACTCAAGCAAACACAAACAGCACAGCACGATGCGTATTTTTTTTTAAAAGTGACAAAATAAATCAAAAATAAATCAAAAATAAAAATAAGTGGAAAAGGCGAGAGTGCGCGAGCACACAGGAGCAAAGACAAGCAGCGCAGCTTGATGCGTAGTAAAAAAAATAATAAATAGACAACTGGTCGACCTCATTAGAAATAAAAACCCAAAAGATTAGATAGACAAACAAACAAACACATAAATGTGGAGAGAAGGGCAGTGCGCGCAGGAGCAAGGGTAAACAGCAGACAGACCTGAATCCTTATCTTTACAAGGTCGACCTCAGAACTTTGTTCAGTTTGTCTCGGTGACGGATAATGGAAGGAAGGGCAGGCAACTGGTCGACTTCATTTAAATAAACAAATAAAAAATAAGATAAACTCTCAGGAATAGATAAATAATAACAAAAAAATTGTAAAGTGGAGAAAGCGAGAGCGCGCGAATGCACGCAAGCAAACACAAACAGCACATCACGATGCGTATATTTTTTTAAATTGACAAAATAAATAAAAAATAAATAAAAAATAAAAATAAGTGGAAAAGGCGAGAGTGCGCGAGCACACAGGAGCAAAGACAAGCAGCGCAGCTTGATGCGTAGTAAAAAAAATAGTAAATAGACTACTGGTCGACCTCATTAGAAATAAAAACCCAAAAGATTAGATAGACAAACAAACAAACACATAAATGTGGAGAGAAGGGCAGTGCGCGCAGGAGCAAAGGTAAACAGCAGACAGACCTGAATACTTATCTTTACAAGGTCGACAGCAGAACTTTGTTCAGTTTGTCTCGGTGACGGATAATGGAAGGAAGGGCAGGCAACTGGTGGACTTCATTTAAATAAAAAAATAAAAAATAAGATAAACTCTCAGGAATAGATAAATAATAACAAAAAAATTGTAAAGTGGAGAAAGCGAGAGCGCGCGAATGCACTCAAGCAAACACAAACAGCACAGCACAATGCGTATATTTTTTTAAATTGACAAAATAAATAAAAAATAAATAAAAAATAAAAATAAGTGGAAAAGGCGAGAGTGCGCGAGCACACAGCAGCAAAGACAAGCAGCGCAGCTTGATGCGTAGTAAAAAAAATAATAAATAGACAACTGGTCGACCTCATTAGAAATAAAAACCCAAAAGATTAGATAGACAAACAAACAAACACATAAATGTGGAGAGAAGGGCAGGGCGCGCAGGAGCAAACGTAACAAGCAGACAGACCTGAATCCTTATCTTTACAAGGTCGACCTCAGAACTTTGTTCAGTTTGTCTCGGTGACGGATAATGGAAGGAAGGGCAGGCAACTGGTCGACTTCATTTAAATAAACAAATAAAAAATAAGATAAACTCTCAGGAATAGATAAATAATAACAAAAAAATTGTAAAGTTGTGAAAGCGAGAGCGCGCGAATGCACTCAAGCAAACACAAACAGCACAGCACGATGCGTATTTTTTTTTAAATTGACAAAATAAATCAAAAATAAAAATAAGTGGAAAAGGCGAGAGTGCGCGAGCACACAAGAGTAAATACAAGTAGCGCAGCTTGATGCGTAGTAAAAAAAATAATAAATAGACAACTGGTCGACCTCATTAGAAATAAAAACCCAAAAGATTAGATAGACAAACAAACAAACACATAAATGTGGAGAGAAGGGCAGTGCTCGCAGGAGCAAAGGTAAACAGCAGACAGACCTGAATCCTTATCTTTACAAGGTCGACCTCAGAACTTTGTTCAGTTTGTCTCGGTGACGGATAATGGAAGGAAGGGCAGGCAACTGATCGACTTCATTTAAATAAACAAATAAAAAATAAGATAAACTCTCAGGAATAGATAAATAATAACAAACAAATTGTAAAGTGGAGAAAGCATGAGCGCGCGAATGCACTCAAGCAAACACAAACAGCACAGCACGGTGCGAATTTTTTTTTAAATTGACAAAATCAATCAAAAATAAATCAAAAATACAAATAAGTGGAAAAGGCGAGAGTGCGCGAGCACACAGGAGCAAAGACAAGCAGCGCAGCTTGATGCGTAGTAAAAAAAATAATAAATAGACAACTGGTCGACCTCATTAGAAATAAAAACCCAAAAGATTAGATAGACAAACAAACAAACACATAAATGTGGAGAGAAGGGCAGTGCGCGCAGGAGCAAAGGTAAACAGCAGACAGACCTGAATCCTTATCTTTACAAGGTCGACCTCAGAACTTTGTTCAGTTTGTCTCGGTGACGGGTAATGGAAGGAAGGGCAGGCAACTGGTCGACTTCATTTAAATAAACAAATAAAAAATAAGATAAACTCTCAGGAATACATAAATAATAACAAAAAAATTGTAAAGTGGAGAAAGCGAGAGCGCGCGAATGCACTCAAGCAAACACAAACAGCACAGCACGATGCATATTTTTTTTTAAATTGACAAAATAAATCAAAAATAAAAATAAGTGGAAAAGGCGAGAGTGCGCGAGCACACAGGAGCAAAGACAAGCAGCACAGCTTGATGCGTAGTAAAATAAATAATAAATAGACAACTGGTCGACCTCATTAGAAATAAAAACCCAAAAGATTAGATAGACAAACAAACAAACACATAAATATGGAGAGAAGGGCACTGCTCGGGAGCAAAGGTAAACAGCAGACAGACCTGAATCCTTATCTTTACAAGGTCGACCTCAGAACTTTGTTCAGTTTGTCTCGGTGACGGATAATGGAAGGAAGGGCAGGCAACTGGTCGACTTCATTTAAATAAACAAATAAAAAATAAGATAAACTCTCAGGAATAGATAAATAATAACAAAAAAATTGTAAAGTGGAGAAAGCGAGAGCGCGCGAATGCACTCAAGCAAACACAAACAGCACAGCACGTTGCGTATTTTTTTTTAAAAAATTGACAAAATAAATTAAAAATAAAAATAACTGGAAAAGGCGAGAGTGAGCGAGCACACAGGAGCAAAGACAAGCAGGGCAGCTTGATGCGTAGTAAAAAAAAAATAATAAATAGACACCTGGTCGACCTCATTAGAAATAAAAACCCAAAAGATTAGATAGACAAATAAACACATAAATGTGGAGAGAAGGGCAGTGCACGCAGGAGCAAAGGTAAACAGCAGACAGACCTGAATCCTTATCTTTACAAGGTCGACCTCAGAACTTTGTTCAGTTTGTCTCGGTGACGGATAATGGAAGGAAGGGCAGGCAACTGGTCGACTTCATTTAAATAAACAAATAAAAAATAAGATAAACTCTCAGGAATAGATAAATAATAACAAAAAAATTGTAAAGTGGAGAAAGCGAGAGCGCGAGAATGCACTCAAGCAAACACAAACAGCACAGCACGATGCGTATTTTTTTTAAAATTGACAAAATAAATCAAAAATAAATCAAAAATAAAAATAAGTGGAAAAGGCGAGAGTGCGCGAGCACAGAGGAGCAAAGACAAGCAGCGCAGCTTGATGCGTAGTAAAAAAAAATAATAAATAGGCAACTGGTCGACCTCATTAGAAATAAAAACCCAAAAGATTAGATAGACAAACAAAAAAACACATAAATGTGGAGAGAAGGGCAGTGCACGCAGGAGCAAAGGTAAACAGCAGACAGACCTGAATCCTTATCTTTACAAGGTCGACCTCAGAACTTTGTTCAGTTTGTCTCGGTGACGGATAATGGAAGGAAGGGCAGGCAACTGGTCGACTTCATTTAAATAAACAAATAAAAAATAAGATAAACTCTCAGGAATAGATAAATAATAACAAAAAATTGTAAAGTGGAGAAAGCGAGAGCGCGCGAATGCACTCAAGCAAACACAAACAGCACAGCACGATGCGTATTTTTTTTAAAAATTGACAATATAAATCAAAAATAAAAATAAGTGGAAAAGGCGAGAGTGCGAGATCACACAGGAGCAAAGACAAGCAGCGCAGCTTGATGCGTAGTAAAAAAAATAATAAATAGACAACTGGTCGACCTCATTAGAAATAAAAACCCAAAAGATTAGATAGACAAACAAACAAACACATAAATGTGGAGAGAAGGGCAGTGCGCGCAGGAGCAAAGGTAAACAGCAGACAGACCTGAATCCTTATCTTTACAAGGTCGACCTCAGAACTTTGTTCAGTTTGTCTCGGTGACGGATAATGGAAGGAAGGGCAGGCAACTGGTCGACTTCATTTAAATAAACAAATAAAAAATAAGATAAACTCTCAGGAATAGATAAATAATAACAAAAAAATTGTAAAGTGAAGAAAGCGAGAGCGCGCGAATGCACTCAAGCAAACACAAACAGCACAGCACGATGCGTATTTTTTTTAAAATTGACAAAATAAATCAAAAATAAAAATAAGTGGAAAAGGCGAGAGTGCGCGAGCACACAAGAGTAAATACAAGTAGCGCAGCTTGATGCGTAGTAAAAAAAATAATAAATAGACAACTGGTCGACCTCATTAGAAATAAAAACCCCAAAAGATTAGATAGACAAACAAACAAACACATAAATGTGGAGAGAAGGGCAGTGCGGGCAGGAGCAAAGGTAAACAGCAGACAGACCTGAATCTTTATCTTTACAAGGTCGACCTCAGAACTTTGTTCAGTTTGTCTCGGTGACGGATAATGGAAGGAAGGGCAGGCAAATGGTCGACTTCATTTGAATAAACAAATAAAAAATAAGATAAACTCTCAGGAATAGATAAATAATAACAAAAAAATTGTAAAGTTGAGAAAGCGAGAGCGCGCGAATGCACTCAAGCAAACACAAACAGCACAGCACGATGCGTATTTTTTTAAATTGACAAAATAAATAAAAAATAAATCAAAAATAAAAATAAGTGGAAAAGGCGAGAGTGCGCGAGCACACAGGAGCAAAGACAAGCAGCGCAGCTTGATGCGTAGTAAAAAAAAATAATAAATAGACAACTGGTCGACCTCATTAGAAATTAAAACCCAAAAGATTAGACAGACAAACAAACAAACACATAAATTTGGAGAGAAGGGCAGTGCGCGCAGGAGCAAAGGTAAACAGCAGACAGACCTGAATCCTTATCTTTACAAGGTCGACCTCAGAACTTTGTTCAGTTTGTCTCGGTGACGGATAATGGAAGGAAGGGCAGGCAACTGGTCGACTTCATTTAAATAAACAAATAAAAAATAAGATAAACTCTCAGGAATAGATAAATAATAACAAAAAATTGTAAAGTGGAGAAAGCGAGAGCGCGCGAATGCACTCAAGCAAACACAAACAGCACAGCACGATGCGTATTTTTTTTAAAAATTGACAATATAAATCAAAAATAAAAATAAGTGGAAAAGGCGAGAGTGCGCGATCACACAGGAGCAAAGACAAGCAGCGCAGCTTGATGCGTAGTAAAAAAAATAATAAATAGACAACTGGTCGACCTCATTAGAAATAAAAACCCAAAAGATTAGATAGACAAACAAACAAACACATAAATGTGGAGAGAAGGGCAGTGCGTGCAGGAGCAAAGGTAAACAGCAGACAGACCTGAATCCTTATCTTTACAAGGTCGACCTCAGAACTTTGTTCAGTTTGTCTCGGTGACGGATAATGGAAGGAAGGGCAGGCAACTGGTCGACTTCATTTAAATAAACAAATAAAAAATAAGATAAACTCTCAGGAATAGATAAATAATAACAAAAAAATTGTAAAGTGAAGAAAGCGAGAGCGCGCGAATGCACTCAAGCAAACACAAACAGCACAGCACGATGCGTATTTTTTTTAAAATTGACAAAATAAATCAAAAATAAAAATAAGTGGAAAAGGCGAGAGTGCGCGAGCACACAAGAGTAAATACAAGTAGCACAGCTTGATGCGTAGTAAAAAAAATAATAAATAGACAACTGGTCGACCTCATTAGAAATAAAAACCCAAAAGATTAGATAGACAAACAAACAAACACATAAATGTGGAGAGAAGGGCAGTGCGGACAGGAGCAAAGGTAAACAGCAGACAGACCTGAATCTTTATCTTTACAAGGTCGACCTCAGAACTTTGTTCAGTTTGTCTCGGTGACGGATAATGGAAGGAAGGGCAGGCAAATGGTCGACTTCATTTGAATAAACAAATAAAAAATAAGATAAACTCTCAGGAATAGATAAATAATAACAAAAAGTTGTAAAGTTGAGAAAGCGAGAGCGCGCGAATGCACTCAAGCAAACACAAACAGCACAGCACGATGCGTATTTTTTTAAATTGACAAAATAAATAAAAAATAAATCAAAAATAAAAATAAGTGGAAAAGGCGAGAGTGCGCGAGCACACAGGAGCAAAGACAAGCAGCGCAGCTTGATGCGTAGTAAAAAAAATAGTAAATAGACAACTGGTCGACCTCATTAGAAATAAAAACCCAAAAGATTAGATAGACAAACAAACAAACACATAAATGTGGAGAGAAGGGCAGTGCGCGCAGGAGCAAAGGTAAACAGCAGACAGACCTGAATCCTTATCTTTACAAGGTCGACCTCAGAACTTTGTTCAGTTTGTCTCGGTGATAGATAATGGAAGGAAGAGCAGGCAACTGGTCGACTTCATTAAATAAACAAATAAAAAATAAGATAAACTCTCAGGAATAGATAAATAATAACAAAAAAATTGTAAAGTTGAGAAAGCGAGAGCGCGCGAATGCACTCAAGCAAACACAAACAGCACAGCACGATGCGTATTTTTTTTTAAAATTGACAAAATAAATCAAAAATAAAAATAAGTGGAATAGGCGAGAGTGCGCGAGCACACAGGAGCAAAGACAAGCAGCGCAGCTTGATTCGTAGTAAAAAAAATAATAAATAGACAACTGGTCGACCTCATTAGAAATAAAAACCCGAAAGATTAGATAGACAAACAAACAAACACATAAAAGTGGAGAGAAGGGCAGTGAGCGCAGGAGCAAAGGTAAACAGCAGACAGACCTGAATCCTTATCTTTACAAGGTCGACCTCAGAACCTTGTTCAGTTTGTCTCGGTGACGGATAATGGAAGGAAGGGCAGGCAACTGGTCGACTTCATTTAAATAAACAAATAAAAAATAAGATAAACTCTCAGGAATAGATAAATAATAACAAAAAATTGTAAAGTGGAGAAAGCGAGAGCGCGCGAATGCACTCAAGCAAACACAAACAGCACAGCACGATGCGTATTTTTTTTAAATTGACAAAATAAATCAAAAATAAATCAAAAATAAAAATAAGTGGAAAAGGCGAGAGTGCGCGAGCACACAGGAGCAAAGACAAGCAGCGCAGCTTGATGCGTAGTAAAAAAAATAATAAATAGACAACTGGTCGACCTCATTAGAAATAAAAACCCAAAAGATTAGATAGACAAACAAACAAACACATAAATGTGGAGAGAAGGGCAGTGCGCGCAGGAGCAATGGTAAACATCAGACAGACCTGAATCCTTATCTTTACAAGGTCGACCTCAGAACTTGTTCAGTTTGTCTCGGTGACGGATAATGGAAGGAAGGGCAGGCAACTGGTCGACTTCATTTAAATAAACAAATAAAAATAAGATAAACTCTCAGGAATAGATAAATAATAACAAAAAATTGTAAAGTGGAGAAAGCGAGAGCGCGCGAATGCACTCAAGCAAACACAAACAGCACAGCACGATGCGTATTTTTTTAAATTGACAAAATAAATCAAAAATAAATCAAAAATAAAAATAAGTGGAAAAGGGGAGAGTGCGCGAGCACACAGGACCAAAGACAAGCAGCGCAGCTTGATGCGTAGTAAAAAAAAATAATAAATAGACAACTGGTCGACCTCATTAGAAATAAATACCCAAAATATTAGATAGACAAACAAATAAACACATAAATGTGGAGAGAAGGGCAGTGCGCGCAGGAGCAAAGGTAAACAGCAGACAGACCTGAATCCTTATCTTTACAAGGTCGACCTCAGAACTTTGTTCAGTTTGTCTCGGTGACGGATAATGGAAGGAAGGGCAGGCAACTGGTCGACTTCATTTAAATAAACAAATAAAAAATAAGATAAACTCTCAGGAATAGATAAATAATAACAAAAAAATTGGTAAAGTGGAGAAAGCGAGAGCGCGCGAATGCACTCAAGCAAACACAAACAGCACAGCACGATGCGTATTTTTTTTTAAATTGACAAAATAAATCAAAAATAAATCAAAAATAAAAATAAGTGGAAAAGGGGAGAGTGCGCGAGCACACAGGAGCAAAGACAAGCAGCGCAGCTTGATGCGTAGTAAAAAAAAATAATAAATAGACAACTGGTCGACCTCATTAGAAATAAATACCCAAAATATTAGATAGACAAACAAATAAACACATAAATGTGGAGAGAAGGGCAGTGCGCGCAGGAGCAAAGGTAAACAGCAGACAGACCTGAATCCTTATCTTTACAAGGTCGACCTCAGAACTTTGTTCAGTTTGTCTCGGTGACAGATAATGGAAGGAAGGGCAGGCAACTGGTCGACTTCATTTAAATAAACAAATAAAAAATAAGATAAACTCTCAGGAATAGATAAATAAGTAACAAAAAAATTGTAAAGTGGAGAAAGCGAGAGCATTCGAATGCACTCAAGCAAACACAAACAGCACAGCACGATGCGTATTTTTTTTTAAATTGACAAAATAAATCAAAAATAAAAATAACTGGAAAAGGCGAGAGTGCGCGAGCACACAGGAGCAAAGACAAGCAGCGCAGCTTGATGCGTAGTAAAAAAAAAATAATAAATAGACAACTGGTCGACCTCATTAGAAATAAATACCCAAAATATTAGATAGACAAACAAATAAACACATAAATGTGGAGAGAAGGGCAGTGCGCGCAGGAGCAAAGGTAAACAGCAGACAGACCTGAATCCTTATCTTTACAAGGTCGACCTCAGAACTTTGTTCAGTTTGTCTCGGTGACGGATAATGGAAGGAAGGGCAGGCAACTGGTCGACTTCATTTAAATAAACAAATAAAAAATAAGATAAACTCTCAGGAATAGATAAATAATAACAAAAAAATTGTAAAGTGGAGAAAGCGAGAGCGTGCGAATGCACTCAAGCAAACACAAACAGCACAGCACGATGCGTATTTTTTTTTAAATTGACAAAATAAATCAAAAATAAAATAACTGGAAAAGGCGAGAGTGCGCGAGCACACAGGAGCAAAGACAAGCAGCGCAGCTTGATGCGTAGTAAAAAAATAATAAATAGACAACTAGTCGACCTCATTAGAAATAAAAACCCAAAATATTAGATAGACAAACAAACAAACACATAAATGTGGAGAGAAGGGCAGTGCTCGCAGGAGCAAAGGTAAACAGCAGACAGACCTGAATCCTTATCTTTACAAGGTCGACCTCAAAACTTTGTTCAGTTTGTCTCGGTGACGGATAATGGAAGGAAGGGCAGGCAACTGGTCGACTTCATTTAAATAAACAAATAAAAATAAGATGAACTCTCAGGAATAGATAAATAATAACAAAAAAATTGTAAAGTGGAGAAAGCGAGAGCGCGCGAATGCACTCAAGCAAACAAAAACAGCACAGCACGATGCGTATTTTTTTTTAATTGACAAAATAAATCAAAAATAAATCAAAAATAAAAATAAGTGGAAAAGGCGAGAGTGCGCAAACACACAGGAGCAAAGACAAGCAGCGCAGCTTCATGCGTAGTAAAAAAAAATAATAAATAGACAACTGGTCGACCTCATTAGAAATAAAAACCCAAAAGATTAGATAGACAAACAAACAAACACATAAATGTGGAGAGAAGGGCAGTGCG
>NW_025958301.1:0-26092 GCF_023159225.1 Perognathus longimembris pacificus | reverse complement strand
GAGGTCGACCAGTTGTCTATTTATTATTTTTTTTACTACGCATCAAGCTGCGCTGCTTGTCTTTGCTCCTGTGTGCTCGCGCACTCTCGCCTTTTCCACTTATTTTTATTTTTGATTTATTTTGTGAATTTAAAAAAAATACGCATCATGCTGTGCTGTTTGTGTTTGCTTGAGTGCATTCGCGCGCTCTCGCTTTCTCCACTTTACAATTTGTTTTGTTATTATTATCTATTCCTGAGAGTTTATCTTATTTTTATTTGTTTATTTAAATGAAGTCGACAAGTTGCCTGCCCTTCCTTCCATTATCCGTCACCGAGACAAACTGAATCAAAGTTCTGAGGTCGACCTTGTAAAGATAAGGATTCAGGTCTGTCTGCTGTATACCTTTGCTCCTGCGCGCACTGCCCTTCTCTCCACATTTATGTGTTTGTTTGTTTGTCTATCTAATCTTTTGGGTTTTTATTTCTAATGAGGTCGACCAGTTGTCTATTTATTATTTTTTTTTACGACGCATCAATCTGCGCTGCTTGTCTTTGCTCCTGTGTGCTCGCGCACCTCTCGCCTTTTCCACTTATTTTTATTTTTGATTTATTTTTGATTTATTTTGTCAATTTAAAAAAAAAATACGCATCGTGCTGTGCTGTTTGTGTTTGCTTGAGTGCATTCGCGCGCTCTCTCTTTCTCCACTTTACAATTGTTTTGTTAATATTTATCTATTCCTGAGAGTTTATCTTATTTTTTATTTGTTTATTTAAATGAAGTCGACCAGTTGCCTGCCCTTCCTTCCATTATCCGTCACCGAGACAAACTGAACAAAGTTCTGAGGTCGACCTTGTAAAGATAAGGATTCAGGTCTGTCTGCTGTTTACCTTTGCACCTGCGCTCACTGCCCTTCTCTCCACATTTATGTGTTTGTTTGTTTGTCTATCTAATCTTTTGGGTTTTTATTTCTAATGAGGTCGACCAGTTGTCTATTTATTATTTTTTTTACTACGCATCAAGCTGCGCTGTTTGTCTTTGCTCCTGTGTGCACGCGCACCTCCTCGCCTTTTCCACTTATTTTTATTTTTGATTTATTTTTGATTTATTTTGTCAATTTAAAAAAAAATACGCATCGTGCTGTGCTGTTTGTGCTTGCTTGAGTGCATTCGCGCGCTCTCGCTTTCTCCACGTTACAATTTTTTTTGTTATTATTTATCTATTCCTGAGAGTTTATCTTATTTTTTATTTGTTTATTTAAATGAAGTCGACCAGTTGCCTGCCCTTCCTTCCATTATCCGTCACCGAGACAAAGTGAACAAAGTTCTGAGGTCGACCTTGTAAAGATACGGATTCAGGTCTGTCTGCTGTTTACCTTTGCTCCTGCACGCACTGCCCTTCTCTCCACATTTATGTGTTCGTTTGTTTGTCTATCTAATCTTTTGGGTTTTTATTTCTAATGAGGTCGACCAGTTGTCTATTTATTATTGTTTTTACTACGCATCAAGCTGCGCTGCTTGTCTTTGCTCCTGTGTGCACGCGCACTCCTCGCCTTTTCCTCTTATTTTTATTTTTGATTTATTTTGTGAATTTAAAAAAAATACGCATCATGCTGTGCTGTTTGTGTTTGCGTGAGTGCATTCGCGCGCTCTCGCTTTCTCCACTTTACAATTTGTTTGTTATTATTTATCTATTCCTGAGAGTTTATCTTATTTTTTATTTGTTCATTTAAATGAAGTCGACAAGTTGCCTGCCCTTCCTTCCATTATCCGTCACCGAGACAAACTGAATCAAAGTTCTGAAGTCGACCTTGTAAAGATAAGGATTCAGGTCTGTCTGCTGTATACCTTTGCTCGTGCGCGCACTGCCCTTCTCTCCACATTTATGTGTTTGTTTGTTTGTCTATCTAATCTTTTGGGTTTTTATTTCTAATGAGGTCGACCAGTTGTCTATTTATTATTTTTTTTACGACGCATCAATCTGCGCTGCTTGTCTTTGCTCCTGTGTGCTCGCGCACTCTCGCCTTATCCACTTATTTTTATTTTTGATTTATTTTTGATTTATTTTGTCAATTTTAAAAAAAAAATACGCATCGTGCTGTGCTGTTTGTGTTTGCTTGAGTGCATTCGCGCGCTCTCTCTTTCTCCACTTTACAATTGTTTTGTTAATATTTATCTATTCCTGAGAGTTTATCTTATTTTTTATTTGTTTATTTAAATGAAGTCGACCAGTTGCCTGCCCTTCCTTCCATTATCCGTCACCGAGACAAACTGAACAAAGTTCTGAGGTCGACCTTGTAAAGATAAGGATTCAGGTCTGTCTGCTGTTTACCTTTGCACCTGCGCTCACTGCCCTTCTCTCCACATTTATGTGTTTGTTTGTTTGTCTATCTAATCTTTTGGTTTTTATTTCTAATGAGGTCGACCAGTTGTCTATTTATTATTTTTTTTACTACGCATCAAGCTGCGCTGCTTGTCTTTGCTCCTCTGTGCACGCGCACCTCTCGCCTTTTCCACTTATTTTTATTTTTGATTTATTTTTGATTTATTTTGTCAGTTTAAAAAAAAATACGCATCGTGCCGTGCTGTTTGTGCTTGCTTGAGTGCATTCGCGCGCTCTCGCTTTCTCCACGTTACAATTTTTTTGTTATTATTTATCTATTCCTGAGAGTTTATCTTATTTTTTATTTGTTTATTTAAATGAAGTCGACCAGTTGCCTGCCCTTCCTTCCATTATCCGTCACCGAGACAAACTGAACAAAGTTCTGAGGTCGACCTTGTAAAGATACGGATTCAGGTCTGTCTGCTGTTTACCTTTGCTCCTGCACGCACTGCCCTTCTCTCCACATTTATGTGTTTGTTTGTTTGTCTATCTAATCTTTTGGGTTTTTATTTCTAATGAGGTCGACCAGTTGTCTATTTATTATTTTTTTTACTACGCATCAAGCTGCGCTGCTTGTGTTTGCTCCTGTGTGCTCGCGCACTCTCGCCTTTTCCACTTATTTTTATTTTTGATTTTTTTTTGATTTATTTTTTCAATTTAAAAAAAAATACGCATCGTGCTGTGCTGTTTGTGTTTGCTTGAGTGCATTCGCGCGCTCTCGCTTTCTCCACTTTACAATTTTTTTTGTTATTATTTATCTATTCCTGAGAGTTTATCTTATTTTTTATTTGTTTATTTAAATGAAGTCGACCAGTTGCCTCCCTTCCTTCCATTATCCGTCACCGAGACAAACTGAACAAAGTTCTGAGGTCGACCTTGTAAAGATAAGGATTCAGGTCTGTCTGCTGTTTACCTTTGCTCCTGCGCGCACTGCCCTTCTCTCCACATTTATGTGTTTGTTTGTTTGTCTATCTAATCTTTACGGTTTTTATTTCTAATGAGGTCGACCAGTTGTCTATTTATTATTTTTTTTACTACGCATCAAGCTGCGCTGCTTGTCTTTGCTCCTGTGTGCTCGCGCACTCTCGCCTTTTCCACTTATTTTTATTCTTGATTTTTTTTGATTTATTTTGTCAATTTAAAAAAAAATACGCATCGTGCTGTGCTTTTTGAGTTTGCTTGAGTGCAATCGCGCGCTCTCGCATTCTCCACTTTACAATTTTTTTGTTATTATTTATCTATTCCTGAGAGTTTATCTTATTTTTTATTTGTTTATTTAAATGAAGTCGACTAGTTGCCGGCCCTTCCTTCCATTATCCGTCACCGAGACAAACTGAGCAAAGTTCTGAGGTCGACCTTGTAAAGATAAGGATTCAGGTCTGTCTGCTGTTTACCTTTGCTCCTGCGCGCACTGCCCTTCTCTCCACATTTATGTGTTTGTTTGTTTGTCTATCTAATCTTTTGGGTTTTTATTTCTAATGAGGTCGACCAGTTGTCTATTTATTATTTTTTTTACTACGCATCAAGCTGCGCTGCTTGTCTTTGCTCCTGTGTGCTCGCGCACTCTCGCCTTTTCCACTTATTTTTATTTTTGATTTATTTTGATTTATTTTGTCAATTTAAAAGAAAATACGAATCATGCAGTGCTGTTTCTGTTTGCTTGAGTGCATTCCCGCGCTCTTGCTTTCTCCACTTTACAATTTTTTTGTTATTATTTATCTATTCCTGAGAGTTTATCTTATTATTTTTTGTTTATTTAAATGAAGTCGACCAGTTGCCTGCCCTTCCTTCCATTATCCGTCACCGAGACAAACTGAACAAAGTTCTGAGGTCGACCTTGTAAAGATAAGGATTCAGGTCTGTCTGCTGGTTACCTTTGCTCCTGCGCGCCCTGCCCTTCTCTCCACATTTATGTGTTTGTTTGTTTGTCTATCTAATCTTTTGGGTTTTTATTTCTAATGAGGTCGACCAGTTGTCTATTTATTATTTTTTTTACTACGCATCAAGCTGCGCTGCTTGTCTTTGCTCCTGTGTGCTCGCGCACTCTCGCCTTTTCCACTTATTTTTATTTTTGATTTATTTTGATTTATTTTGTCAATTTAAAAAAAAATACGCATCGTGCTGTGCTGTTTGTGTTTGCTTGAGTGCATTCGCGCGCTCTCTCTTTCTCCACTTTACAATTTTTTTGTTATTATTTATCTATTCCTGAGAGTTTATCTTATTTTTTATTTGTTTATTTAAATGAAGTCGACCAGTTACCTGCCCTTCCTTCCATTATCCGTCACCGAGACAAACTGAACAAAGTTCTGAGGTCGACCTTGTAAAGATAAGGATTCAGGTCTGTCTGCTGTTTACCTTTGCTCCTGCCCGCACTGCCCTTCTATCCACATTTATGTGTTTGTTTGTTTGTCTATCTAATCTTTTGGGTTTTTATTTCTAATGAGGTCGACCAGTTGTCTATTTATGATTTTTTTTACTACGCATCAACCTGCACTGCTTGTCTTTGCTCCTGTGTGCTCGCGCAATCTCGCCTTTTCCACTTATTTTTATTTTTGATTTATTTTTGATTTATTTTGTCAATTTAAAAAAAAATACGCATCGTGCTGTGCTGTTTGTGTTTGCTTGAGTGCATTCGCGCGCTCTCGCTTTCTCCACTTTACAATTTTTTTGTTATTATTTATCTATTCCTGAGAGTTTATCTTATTTTTTTTTGTTTATTTAAATGAAGTCGACCAGTTACCTGCCCTTCCTTCCATTATCCGTCACCGAGACAAACTGAACAAAGTTCTGAGGTCGACCTTGTAAAGATAAGGATTCAGGTCTGTCTGCTGTTTACCTTTGCTCCTGCGGGCACTGCCCTTCTCTCCACATTTATGTGTTTGTTTGTTTGTCTATCTAATCTTTTGGGTTTTTATTTCTAATGAGGACGACCAGTTGTCTATTTATTATTTTTTTTACTACGCATCAAGCTGCGCTACTTGTCTTTTCTCCTGTGTGCTCGCGCACTCTCGCCTTTTCCACTTATTTTTATTTTTGATTTATTTTTGATTTATTTTGTCAATTTAAAAAAAATACGCATCGTGCTGTGCTGTTTGTGTTTGCTTGAGTGCATTCGCGCGCTCTCGATTTCTCCACTTTACAATTTTTTTGTTATTATTTATCTATTCCTGAGAGTTTATCTTATTTTTTATTTGTTTATTTAAATGAAGTCGAACAGTTGCCTGCCGTTCCTTCCATTATCCGTCACCGACACAAACTGAACAAAGTTCTGAGGTCGACCTTGTAAAGATAAGGATTCAAATCTGTCTGCTGTTTACCTTTGCTCCTGCGCGCACTGCCATCTCTCCACATTTATGTGTTTGTTTGTTTGTCTATCTAATCTTTTGGGTTTTTATTTCTAATGAGGTCGACCAGTTGTCTATTTATTATTTTTTTTACTACGCATCAAGCTGCGCTGCTTGTCTTTGCTCCTGTGTGCTCGCGCACTCTCGCCTTTTCCACTTATTTTTATTTTTGATTTATTTTTGATTTATTTTGTCAATTTAAAAAAAAAATACGCATCGTGTTGTGCTGTTTGTGTTTGCTTGAGTGCATTCGCGCGCTCTCGCTTTCTCCACTTTACAATTTTTTTGTTATTATTTATCTATTCCTGAGAGTTTATCTTATTTTTTTTGTTTATTTAAATGAAGTCGACCAGATGCCTGCCCTTCCTTCCATTATCCGTCACCGAGACAAACTGAACAAAGTTCTGAGGTCGACCTTGTAAAGATAAGGATTCAGGTCTTCTGCTGTTTACCTTCGCTCCTGCGCGCACTGCCCTTCTCTCCCCATTTATGTGTTTGTTTGTTTGTCTATCTAATCTTTTGGGTTTTTATTTCTAATGAGGTCGACCAGTTGTCTATTTATTATTTTTTTTACTACGCATCAAGCTGCGCTGCTTGTCTTTGCTCCTGTGTGCTCGCGCATTCTCGCCTTTTCCACTTATTTTTATTTTTGATTTATTTTTGATTTATATTGCCAATTTAAAAAAAATACGCATTGTGCTGTGCTGTTTGTGTTTGCTTGAGTGCATTCGCGCTCTCTCGCTTTCTCCACTTTACAATTTTTTTTGTTATTATTTATCTATTCCTGAGAGTTTATCTCATTTTTTATTTGTTTATTTAAATGAAGAAGACCAGTTGCCTGCCCTTCCTTCCATTATCCGTCACCGAGACAAACTGAACAAATTTCTGAGGTCGACCTTGTAAAGATAAGGATTCAGGTCTGTGTGTTGTTTACCTTTGCTCCTGCCCGCACTGCCCTTCTCTCCACATTTATGTGTTTGTTTGTTTGTCTATCTAATCTTTTGGGTTTTTATTTCTAATGAGGTCGACCAGTTGTCTATTTATTATTTTTTTTACTAGGCATCAAGCTGCGCTGCTTGTCTTTGCTCCTGTGTGCTCGCGCACTCTCGCCTTTTCCACTTATTTTTATCTTTGATTTATTTTTATATATTTTGTCAATTTTAAAAAAAAATACGCATCGTGCTGTGCTGTTTGTGTTTGCTTGAGTGCATTCGCGCGCTCTCGCTTTCTCCACTTTACAATTTATTTGTTATAATTTATCTATTCCTGAGAGTTTATCTTATTTTTTATTTGTTTATTTTAATGAAGTCGACCAGTTGCCTGCACTTCCTTCCATTATCCGTCACCTAGACAAACTGAACAAAGTTCGGAGGTCGACCTTGTAAAGATAAGGATTCAGGTCTGTCTGCTGTTTAACTTTGCTCCTGCGCGCACTGCCCTTCTCTCCACATTTATGTGTTTGTTTGTTTGTCTATCGAATCCTTTGGGTTTTTATTTCTAATGAGGTCGACCAGTTGTCTATTTATTATTTTTTTTACTACGCATCAAGCTGCGCTGCTTGTCTTTGCTCCTGTGTGCTCGCGCACTCTCGACTTTTCCACTTATTTTTATCTTTGATTTATTTTTGATTTATTTTGTCAATTTAAAAAAAATACGCATCGTGCTGTGCTGTTTGTGTTTGCTTGAGTGCATTCGCGCGCTCTCGCTTTCTCCACTTTACAATTTTTTTGTTATTATTTATCTATTCCTGAGAGTTTATCTTATTATTTTTTGTTTATTTAAATGAAGTCGACCAGTTTCCTGCCCTTCCTTCCATTATCCGTCACCGAGACAAACTGAACAAAGTTCTGAGGTCGACCTTGTAAAGATAAGGATTCAGGTCTGTCTGCTGTTTACGTTTGCTCCTGCACACACTGCCCTTCTCTCCACATTTATGTGTTTGTTTGTTTGTCTATCTAATCTTTTGGGTTTTTATTTCTAATGAGGTCGACCAGTTGTCTATTTATTATTTTTTTTACTACGCATCAAGCTGCGCTGCTTGTCTTTGCTCCTGTGTGCTCGCGCACTCTTGCCTTTTCCACTTATTTTTATTTTTGATATATTTTTTATTTATTTTGTCAATTTAAAAAAAAATACGCATCGTGCTGTGGTGTTTGTGTTTGCTTGAGTGCATTCGCGCGCTCTCGCTTTCTCCACTTTACAATTTTTTTGTTATTATTTATCTTTTCCTGAGAGTTTATCTTATTTTTTATTTGTTTATTTAAATGAAGTCTACCAGTTGCCTGCCCTTCCTTCCATTATCCGTCACCGAGACAAACTGAACAAAGATCTGAGGTCGACCTTGTAAAGATAAGGATTCAGGTCTGTCTGCCGTTTACCTTTGCTCCTGCGCACACTGCCCTTCTCTCCACATTTATGTGTTTGTTTGTTTGTCTATCTAATCTTTTGGGTTTTTATTTCTAATGAGGTCGACCAGTTGTCTATTTATTATTTTTTTTACTACGCATCAAGCTGCGCTGCTTGTCTGTGCTCCTGTGTGCTCGCGCACTCTCGCCTTTTCCACATATTTTTATTTTTGATTTATTTTTGATTTATTTTGTCAATTTTTAAAAAAAAATACGCATCGTGCTGTGCTGTTTGTGTTTGCTTGAGTGCATTCGCGCGCTCTCGCTTTCTCCACTTTACAATTTTTTGTTATTATTTATCTATTCCTGAGATTTTATCTTATTTTTTATTTGTTTATTTGAATGAAGTCGACCAGTTGCCTGCCCTTCCTTCCATTATCCGTCACCGAGACTAACTGAACAAAGTTCTGAGGTCGACCTTGTAAAGATAAGGATTCAGGTCTGTCTGCTGTTTACCTTTGCTCCTGCGCGCACTGCCCTTCTCTCCACATTTATGTGTTTGTTTGTTTGTCTATCTAATCTTTTGGGTGTTTATTTCTAATGAGGTCGACCAGTTGTCTATTTATTATTTTTTTTACTACGCATCAAGCTGTGCTGCTTGTCTTTGCTCCTGTGTGCTCGCGCACTCTCGCCTTTTCCACTTATTTTTATTTTTGATTTATTTTGTTAATTTAAAAAGAATACGCATCGTGCTGTGCTCTTTGTGTTTGCTTGAGTGCATTCGCGCGCTCTCGCTTTCTCCACTTTACAATTTTTTTGTTATTATTTATCTATTCCTGAGAGTTTATCATATTTTTTTTGTTTATTTAAATGAAGTCCACCAGTTGCCTGCCCTTCCTTCCATTATCCGTCACCGAGACAAACTGAACAAAGTTCTGAGGTCGACCTTGTAAAGATTAGGATTCAGGTCTGTCTGCTGTTTACCTTTGCTCCTGCGCGCACTGCCCTTCTCTCCATATTTATGTGTTTGTTTGTTTGTCTATCTAATCTTTTGGGTTTTTATTTCTAATGAGGTCGACCAGTTGTCTATTTATTACTTTTTTTACTACGCATCAAGCTGCGCTGCTTGTCTTTGCTCCTGTGTGCTCGCGCACTCTCGCCTTTTCCACTTATTTTTATTTTTGATTTATTTTTGATTTATTTTGTCAATTTAAAAAAAATACGCATCGTTCTGTGCTCTTTGTGTTTGCTTGAGTGCATTCGCGCGCTCTCGCTTTCTCCACTTTACAATTTTTTTGTTATTATTTATCTATTCCTAAGAGTTTATCATTTTTTTTTGTTTATTTAAATGAATTCCACCAGTTGCCTGCCCTTCCTTCCATTATCCGTCACCGAGACAAACTGAACAAAGTTCTGAGGTCGACCTTGGAAAGATAAGGATTCAGGTCTGTCTGCTGTTTACCTTTGCTCCTGCGTGCACTGCCCTTCTATCCACTTTTATGTGTTTGTTTGTTTGTCTATCTAATCTTTTGGGTTTTTATTTCTAATGAGGTCGACCAGTTGTCTATTTATTATTTTTTTTACTACGAATCAAGCTGCGCTGCTTGTCTTTGCTCCTGTGTGCTCGCGCACTCTCGACTTTTCCACTTATTTTTATCTTTGATTTATTTTTGATTTATTTTGTCAATTTAAAAAAAATACGCATCGTGCTGTGCTGTTTGTGTTTGCTTGAGTGTATTCGCGCGCTCTCGCTTTCTCCACTTTACAATTTTTTTGTTATTATTTATCTATTCCTGAGAGTTTATCTTATTTTTTATTTGTTTATTTAAATGAAGTCGACCAGTTGCCTGCCCTTCCTTCTATTATCCGTCACCGAGACAAACTGAACAAAGTTCTGAGGTCGACCTTGTAAAGATAAGGATTCAAGTCTGTCTGCTGTTTACCTTTGCTCCTGCGCGCACTGCCCTTCTCTCCACATTTATGTGTTTGTTTGTTTGTCTATCTAATCTTTTGGGTTTTTATTTCTAATGAGGTCGACCAGTTGTCTATTTATTAGTTTTTTTACTACGCATCAATCTGCGCTGCTTGTCTTTGCTCCTGTGTGATCGCGCACTCTCGCCTTTTCCACTGATTTTTATTTTTGATTTATTTTGTCAATTTAAAAAAAAATACGCATCGTGCTGTGCTGTTTGTGTTTGCTTGAGTGCATTCGCGCGCTCTCCCTTTCTCCACTTTACAATTTTTTTGTTATTATTTATCTATTCCTGAGAGTTTATCTTATTTTTTATTTGTTTATTTAAATGAAGTCGACCAGTTGCCTGCCCTTCCTTCCATTATCCGTCACCGAGACAAAGTGAACAAAGTTCTGAGGTCGACCTTGTAAAGATAAGTATTCAGGTCTGTCTGCTGTTTACCTTTGCTCCTGCGCGCACTGCCCTTCTCTCCACATTTATGTGTTTGTTTGTTTGTCTATCTAATCTTTTGGGTTTTTATTTCTAATGAGGTCGACCAGTTGTGTATTTATTATTTTTTTTACTACGCATCAAGCTGCGCTGCTTGTCTTTTCTCCTGTGTGCTCGCGCACTCTCGCCTTTTCCACTTATTTTTATCTTTGATTTATTTTTGATATATTTTGTCAATTTAAAAAAATACGCATCGTGCTGTGCTGTTTGTGTTTGCTTGAGTGCATTCGCGCGCTCTCGCTTTCTCCACTTTACAATTTTTTTGTTATTATTTATCTATTCCTGAGAGTTTATCTTATTTTTTATTTGTTTATTTAAATGAAGTCGACCAGTTGCCTGCACTTCCTTCCATTATCCGTCACCTAGACAAACTGAACAAAGTTCTGAGGTCGACCTTGAAAGATAAGGATTCAGGTCTGTCTGCTGTTTACCTTTGCTCCTGCGCGCACTGCCCTTCTCTCCACATTTATGTGTTTGTTTGTTTGTCTATCTAATCTTTTGGGTTTTTATTTCTAATGAGGTCGACCAGTTGTCTATTTATTATTTTTTTTACTACGAATCAAGCTGCGCTGCTTGTCTTTGCTCCTGTGTGCTCGCGCACTCTCGACTTTTCCACTTATTTTTATCTTTGATTTATTTTTGATTTATTTTGTCAATTTAAAAAAAATACGCATCGTGCTGTGCTGTTTGTGTTTGCTTGAGTGTATTCGCGCGCTCTCGCTTTCTCCACTTTACAATTTTTTTGTTATTATTTATCTATTCCTGAGAGTTTATCTTATTTTTTATTTGTTTATTTAAATGAAGTCGACCAGTTTCCTGCCCTTCCTTCTATTATCCGTCACCGAGACAAACTGAACAAAGTTCTGAGGTCGACCTTGTAAAGATAAGGATTCAAGTCTGTCTGCTGTTTACCTTTGCTCCTGCGCGCACTGCCCTTCTCTCCACATTTATGTGTTTGTTTGTTTGTCTATCTAATCTTTTGGGTTTTTATTTCTAATGAGGTCGACCAGTTGTCTATTTATTAGTTTTTTTACTACGCATCAATCTGCGCTGCTTGTCTTTGCTCCTGTGTGCTCGCGCACTCTCGCCTTTTCCACTTGTTTTTATTTTTGATTTATTTTTGATTTATTTTGTCAATTTAAAAAAAATACGCATCGTGCTGTGCTGTTTGGGTTTGCTTGAGTGCATTCGCGCGCTCTCGCTTTCTCCACTTTACAATTTTTTGTTATTATTTATCTGTTCCTGAGAGTTTATCTTATTTTTTTTTGTTTATTTAAATGAAGTCGACCAGTTGCCTGCTCTTCCTTCCATTATCCGTCACCGAGACAAACCCAACAAAGTTCTGAGGTCGACCTTGTAAAGATAAGGATTCAGGTCTGTCTGCTGTTTACCTTTGCTCCTGCGCGCACTGCCCTTCTCTCCCCATTTGTGTGTTTGTTTGTTTGTCTATCTAATCTTTTGGGTTTTTATTTCTAATGAGGTCGACCAGTTGTCTATTTATTATTTTTTTTACTACGCATCAAGCTGCGCTGCTTGTCTTTGCTCCTGTGTGCTCGCGCACTCTCGCCTTTTCCACTTATTTTTATTTTTGATTTATTTTTGATATATTTTGTCAATTTTAAAAAAAATACGCATCGTGCTGTGCTGTTTGTGTTTGCTTGAGTGCATTCGCGCGCTCTCGCTTTCTCCACTTTACAATTTTTTGTTATTATTTATCTATTCCTGAGAGTTTATCTTATTTTTTTTTGTTTATTTAAATGAAGTCGACCAGTTGCCTGCCCTTCCTTCCATTATCCGTCACCGAGACAAACTGAACAAAGTTCTGAGGTCGACCTTGAAAAGATAAGGATTCAGGTCTGTCTGCTGTTTACCTTTGCTCCTGCGCGCACTGCCCTTCTCTCCACATTTATGTGTTTGTTTGTTAGTCTATCTAATCTTTTGGGTTTTTATTTCTAATGAGTTCGACCAGTTGTCTATTTATTATTTTTTTTACTACGCATCAAGCTGCGCTGCTTGTCTTTGCTCCTGTGTGCTCGCGCACTCTCGACTTTTCCACTTATTTTTATCTTTGATTTATTTTTGATTTATTTTGTCAATTTAAAAAAAATACGCATCGTGCTGTGCTGTTTTTGTTTGCTTGAGAGCATTCGCGCGCTCTCGCTTTCTCCACTTTACAATTTTTTTTGTTATTATTTATCTATTCCTGAGAGTTTATCTTATTTTTTATTTGTTTATTTAAATGAAGTCGACCAGTTGCCTGCCCTTCCTTCCATTATCCGTCACGGAGACAAACTGAACAAAGTTCTGAGGTCGACCTTGTAAAGATAAGGATTCAGGTCTGTCTGCAGTTTACCTTTGCTCCTGCGCGCACTGCCCTTCTCTCCACATTTATGTGTTTGTTTGTCTATCTAATCTTTTGGGGTTTAATTTCTAATGAGGTCCACCAGTTGTCTATTTATTATTTTTTTTACTACGCATCAAGCTGCGCTGCTTGTCTTTGCTCCTGTGTGCTCGCGCACTCTCGCCTTTTCCACTTATTTTTATTTTTGATTTATTTTTGATTTATTTTGTCAATTTTAAAAAAAATACGCATCGTGCTGTGCTGTTTGTGTTTGCTTGAGTGCATTCGCGCGCTCTCGCTTTCTCCACTTTACAATTTTTTTGTTATTATTTATCTATTCCTGAGAGTTTATCTTATTTTTTATTTTTTTATTGAAAAGAAGTCGACTAGTTGCCGGCCCTTCCTTCCATTATCCGTCACCGAGACAAACTGAGCAAAGTTCTGAGGTCGACCTTGTAAAGATAAGGATTCAGGTCTGTCTGCTGTTTACCTTTGCTCCTGCGCGCACTGCCCTTCTCTCCACATTTATGTGTTTGTTTGTTTGTCTATCTAATCTTTTGGGTTTTTATTTCTAATGAGGTCGACCAGTTGTCTATTTATTATTTTTTTTACTACGCATCAAGCTGCGCTGCTTGTCTTTGCTCCTGTGTGCTCGCGCACTCTCGCCTTTTCCACTTATTTTTATTTTTGATTTATTTTTGATTTATTTTGTCAATTTAAAAGAAAATACGAATCATGCAGTGCTGTTTCTGTTTGCTTGAGTGCATTCCCGCGCTCTTGCTTTCTCCACTTTACAATTTTTTTGTTATTATTTATCTATTCCTGAGAGTTTATCTTATTATTTTTTGTTTATTTAAATGAAGTCGACCAGTTGCCTGCCCTTCCTTCCATTATCCGTCACCGAGACAAACTGAACAAAGTTCTGAGGTCGACCTTGTAAAGATAAGGATTCAGGTCTGTCTGCTGGTTACCTTTGCTCCTGCGCGCCCTGCCCTTCTCTCCACATTTATGTGTTTGTTTGTTTGTCTATCTAATCTTTTGGGTTTTTATTTCTAATGAGGTCGACCAGTTGTCTATTTATTATTTTTTTTACTACGCATCAAGCTGCGCTGCTTGTCTTTGCTCCTGTGTGCTCGCGCACTCTCGCCTTTTCCACTTATTTTTATTTTTGATTTATTTTGTCAATTTAAAAAAAAATACGCATCGTGCTGTGCTGTTTGTGTTTGCTTGAGTGCATTCGCGCGCTCTCGCTTTCTCCACTTTACAATTTTTTTGTTATTATTTATCTATTCCTGAGAGTTTATCTTATTTTTTATTTGTTTATTTAAATGAAGTCGACCAGTTACCTGCCCTTCCTTCCATTATCCGTCACCGAGACAAACTGAACAAAGTTCTGAGGTCGACCTTGTAAAGATAAGGATTCAGGTCTGTCTGCTGTTTACCTTTGCTCCTGCCCGCACTGCCCTTCTATCCACATTTATGTGTTTGTTTGTTTGTCTATCTAATCTTTTGGGTTTTTATTTCTAATGAGGTCGACCAGTTGTCTATTTATGATTTTTTTTACTACGCATCAACCTGCACTGCTTGTCTTTGCTCCTGTGTGCTCGCGCAATCTCGCCTTTTCCACTTATTTTTATTTTTGATTTATTTTTGATTTATTTTGTCAATTTAAAAAAAAATACGCATCGTGCTGTGCTGTTTGTGTTTGCTTGAGTGCATTCGCGCGCTCTCGATTTCTCCACTTTACAATTTTTTTGTTATTATTTATCTATTCCTGAGAGTTTATCTTATTTTTTATTTGTTTATTTAAATGAAGTCGAACAGTTGCCTGCCCTTCCTTCCATTATCCGTCACCGACACAAACTGAACAAAGTTCTGAGGTCGACCTTGTAAAGATAAGGATTCAAATCTGTCTGCTGTTTACCTTTGCTCCTGCGCGCACTGCCCATCTCTCCACATTTATGTGTTTGTTTGTTTGTCTATCTAATCTTTTGGGTTTTTATTTCTAATGAGGTCGACCAGTTGTCTATTTATTATTTTTTTTACTACGCATCAAGCTGCGCTGCTTGTCTTTGCTCCTGTGTGCTCGCGCACTCTCGCCTTTTCCACTTATTTTTATTTTTGATTTATTTTTGATTTATTTTGTCAATTTTAAAAAAAATACGCATCGTGTTGTGCTGTTTGTGTTTGCTTGAGTGCATTCGCGCGCTCTCGCTTTCTCCACTTTACAATTTTTTTGTTATTATTTATCTATTCCTGAGAGTTTATCTTATTTTTTTTGTTTATTTAAATGAAGTCGACCAGTTGCCTGCCCTTCCTTCCATTATCCGTCACCGAGACAAACTGAACAAAGTTCTGAGGTCGACCTTGTAAAGATAAGGATTCAGGTCTTCTGCTGTTTACCTTCGCTCCTGCGCGCACTGCCCTTCTCTCCCCATTTATGTGTTTGTTTGTTTGTCTATCTAATCTTTTGGGTTTTTATTTCTAATGAGGTCGACCAGTTGTCTATTTATTATTTTTTTTACTACGCATCAAGCTGCGCTGCTTGTCTTTGCTCCTGTGTGCTCGCGCATTCTCGCCTTTTCCACTTATTTTTATTTTTGATTTATTTTTGATTTATATTGCCAATTTAAAAAAAATACGCATCGTGCTGTGCTGTTTGTGTTTGCTTGAGTGCATTCGCGCTCTCTCGCTTTCTCCACTTTACAATTTTTTTTGTTATTATTTATCTATTCCTGAGAGTTTATCTCATTTTTTATTTGTTTATTTAAATGAAGTCGACCAGTTGCCTGCCCTTCCTTCCATTATCCGTCACCGAGACAAACTGAACAAATTTCTGAGGTCGACCTTGTAAAGATAAGGATTCAGGTCTGTGTGTTGTTTACCTTTGCTCCTGCCCGCACTGCCCTTCTCTCCACATTTATGTGTTTGTTTGTCTATCTAATCTTTTGGGTTTTTATTTCTAATGAGGTCGACCAGTTGTCTATTTATTATTTTTTTTACTAGGCATCAAGCTGCGCTGCTTGTCTTTGCTCCTGTGTGCTCGCGCACTCTCGCCTTTTCCACTTATTTTTATCTTTGATTTATTTTTTATATATTTTGTCAATTTTAAAAAAAATACGCATCGTGCTGTGCTGTTTGTGTTTGCTTGAGTGCATTCGCGCGCTCTCGCTTTCTCCACTTTACAATTTATTTGTTATAATTTATCTATTCCTGAGAGTTTATCTTATTTTTTATTTGTTCATTTAAATGAAGTCGACCAGTTGCCTGCACTTCCTTCCATTATCCGTCACCTAGACAAACTGAACAAAGTTCGGAGGTCGACCTTGTAAAGATAAGGATTCAGGTCTGTCTGCTGTTTACCTTTGCTCCTGCGCGCACTGCCCTTCTCTCCACATTTATGTGTTTGTTTGTTTGTCTATCGAATCGTTTGGGTTTTTATTTCTAATGAGGTCGACCAGTTGTCTATTTATTATTTTTTTTACTACGCATCAAGCTGCGCTGCTTGTCTTTGCTCCTGTGTGCTCGCGCACTCTCGACTTTTCCACTTATTTTTATCTTTGATTTATTTTTGATATTATTTTGTCAATTTAAAAAAAATACGCATCGTGCTGTGCTGTTTGTGTTTGCTTGAGTGCATTCGCGCGCTCTCGCTTTCTCCACTTTACAATTTTTTTGTTATTATTTATCTATTCCTGAGAGTTTATCTTATTATTTTTTGTTTATTTAAATGAAGTCGACCAGTGTCCTGCCCTTCCTTCCATTATCCGTCACCGAGACAAACTGAACAAAGTTCTGAGGTCGACCTTGTAAAGATAAGGATTCAGGTCTGTCTGCTGTTTACGTTTGCTCCTGCACACACTGCCCTTCTCTCCACATTTATGTGTTTGTTTGTTTGTCTATCTAATCTTTTGGGTTTTTATTTCTAATGAGGTCGACCAGTTGTCTATTTATTATTTTTTTTACTACGCATCAAGCTGCGCTGCTTGTCTTTGCTCCTGTGTGCTCGCGCACTCTTGCCTTTTCCACTTATTTTTATTTTTGATATATTTTTTATTTATTTTGTCAATTTAAAAAAAAAATACGCATCGTGCTGTGGTGTTTGTGTTTGCTTGAGTGCATTCGCGCGCTCTCGCTTTCTCCACTTTACAATTTTTTTGTTATTATTTATCTTTTCCTGAGAGTTTATCTTATTTTTTATTTGTTTATTTAAATGAAGTCTACCAGTTGCCTGCCCTTCCTTCCATTATCCGTCACCGAGACAAACTGAACAAAGATCTGAGGTCGACCTTGTAAAGATAAGGATTCAGGTCTGTCTGCCGTTTACCTTTGCTCCTGCGCACACTGCCCTTCTCTCCACATTTATGTGTTTGTTTGTTTGTCTATCTAATCTTTTGGGTTTTTATTTCTAATGAGGTCGACCAGTTGTCTATTTATTATTTTTTTTACTACGCATCAAGCTGCGCTGCTTGTCTGTGCTCCTGTGTGCTCGCGCACTCTCGCCTTTTCCACATATTTTTATTTTTGATTTATTTTTGATTTATTTTGTCAATTTTTAAAAAAAAATACGCATCGTGCTGTGCTGTTTGTGTTTGCTTGAGTGCATTCGCGCGCTCTCGCTTTCTCCACTTTACAATTTTTTGTTATTATTTATCTATTCCTGAGATTTTATCTTATTTTTTATTTGTTTATTTGAATGAAGTCGACCAGTTGCCTGCCCTTCCTTCCATTATCCGTCACCGAGACTAACTGAACAAAGTTCTGAGGTCGACCTTGTAAAGATAAGGATTCAGGTCTGTCTGCTGTTTACCTTTGCTCCTGCGCGCACTGCCCTTCTCTCCACATTTATGTGTTTGTTTGTTTGTCTATCTAATCTTTTGGGTGTTTATTTCTAATGAGGTCGACCAGTTGTCTATTTATTATTTTTTTTACTACGCATCAAGCTGTGCTGCTTGTCTTTGCTCCTGTGTGCTCGCGCACTCTCGCCTTTTCCACTTATTTTTATTTTTGATTTATTTTTGATTTATTTTGTCAATTTTAAAAAAAAATACGCATCGTGCTGTTCTGTTTGTGTTTGCTTGAGTGCATTAGCGCGCTCTCGCTTTCTCCACTTTACAATTTTTTTGTTATTATTTATCTATTCCTGAGAGTTTATCTTATTTTTTATTTGTTTATTTAAATGAAGTCGACCAGTTGCCTGCCCTTCCTTCCATTATCCGTCACCGAGACAAACTGAACAAAGTTCTGAGTTCGACCTTGTAAAGATAAGGATTCAAATCTGTCTGCTGTTTACCTTTGCTCCTGCGCGCACTGCCCATCTCTCCACATTTATGTGTTTGTTTGTTTGTCTATCTAATCTTTTGGGTTTTTATTTCTAATGAGGTCGACCAGTTGTCTATTTATTATTTTTTTTACTACGCATCAAGCTGCGCTGCTTGTCTTTGCTCCTGTGTGCTCGCGCACTCTCGCCTTTTCCACTTATTTTTATTTTTGATTTATTTTGATTTATTTTGTCAATTTAAAAGAAAATACGAATCATGCAGTGCTGTTTCTGTTTGCTTGAGTGCATTCCCGCGCTCTTGCTTTCTCCACTTTACAATTTTTTTGTTATTATTTATCTATTCCTGAGAGTTTATCTTATTATTTTTTGTTTATTTAAATGAAGTCGACCAGTTGCCTGCCCTTCCTTCCATTATCCGTCACCGAGACAAACTGAACAAAGTTCTGAGGTCGACCTTGTAAAGATAAGGATTCAGGTCTGTCTGCTGGTTACCTTTGCTCCTGCGCGCCCTGCCCTTCTCTCCACATTTATGTGTTTGTTTGTTTGTCTATCTAATCTTTTGGGTTTTTATTTCTAATGAGGTCGACCAGTTGTCTATTTATTATTTTTTTTACTACGCATCAAGCTGCGCTGCTTGTCTTTGCTCCTGTGTGCTCGCGCACTCTCGCCTTTTCCACTTATTTTTATTTTTGATTTATTTTTGATTTATTTTGTCAATTTAAAAGAAAATACGAATCATGCAGTGCTGTTTCTGTTTGCTTGAGTGCATTCCCGCGCTCTTGCTTTCTCCACTTTACAATTTTTTTGTTATTATTTATCTATTCCTGAGAGTTTATCTTATTATTTTTTGTTTATTTAAATGAAGTCGACCAGTTGCCTGCCCTTCCTTCCATTATCCGTCACCGAGACAAACTGAACAAAGTTCTGAGGTCGACCTTGTAAAGATAAGAATTCAGGTCTGTCTGCTGGTTACCTTTGATCCTGCGCGCCCTGCCCTTCTTTCCACATTTATGTGTTTGTTTGTTTGTCTATCTAATCTTTTGGGTTTTTATTTCTAATGAGGTCGACCAGTTGTCTATTTATTATTTTTTTTACTACGCATCAAGCTGCGCTGCTTGTCTTTGCTCCTGTGTGCTCGCGCACTCTCGCCTTTTCCACTTATTTTTATTTTTGATTTATTTTGTCAATTTAAAAAAAAATACGCATCGTGCTGTGCTGTTTGTGTTTGCTTGAGTGCATTCGCGCGCTCTCGCTTTCTCCACTTTACAATTTTTTTGTTATTATTTATCTATTCCTGAGAGTTTATCTTATTTTTTATTTGTTTATTTAAATGAAGTCGACCAGTTACCTGCCCTTCCTTCCATTATCCGTCACCGAGACAAACTGAACAAAGTTCTGAGGTCGACCTTGTAAAGATAAGGATTCAGGTCTGTCTGCTGTTTACCTTTGCTCCTGCCCGCACTGCCCTTCTATCCACATTTATGTGTTTGTTTGTTTGTCTATCTAATCTTTTGGGTTTTTATTTCTAATGAGGTCGACCAGTTGTCTATTTATGATTTTTTTTACTACGCATCAACCTGCACTGCTTGTCTTTGCTCCTGTGTGCTCGCGCACTCTCGCCTTTTCCACTTATTTTTATTTTTGATTTATTTTTGATTTATTTTGTCAATTTAAAAAAAAATACGCATCGTGCTGTGCTGTTTGTGTTTGCTTGAGTGCATTCGCGCGCTCTCGATTTCTCCACTTTACAATTTTTTTGTTATTATTTATCTATTCCTGAGAGTTTATCTTATTTTTTATTTGTTTATTTAAATGAAGTCGAACAGTTGCCTGCCCTTCCTTCCATTATCCGTCACCGACACAAACTGAACAAAGTTCTGAGGTCGACCTTGTAAAGATAAGGATTCAAATCTGTCTGCTGTTTACCTTTGCTCCTGCGCGCACTGCCCATCTCTCCACATTTATGTGTTTGTTTGTTTGTCTATCTAATCTTTTGGGTTTTTATTTCTAATGAGGTCGACCAGTTGTCTATTTATTATTTTTTTGACTACGCATCAAGCTGCGCTGCTTGTCTTTGCTCCTGTGTGCTCGCGCACTCTCGCCTTTTCCACTTATTTTTATTTTTGATTTATTTTTGATTTATTTTGTCAATTTAAAAAAAAATACGCATCGTGTTGTGCTGTTTGTGTTTGCTTGAGTGCATTCGCGCGCTCTCGCTTTCTCCACTTTACAATTTTTTTGTTATTATTTATCTATTCCTGAGAGTTTATCTTATTTTTTTTGTTTATTTAAATGAAGTCGACCAGTTGCCTGCCCTTCCTTCCATTATCCGTCACCGAGACAAACTGAACAAAGTTCTGAGGTCGACCTTGTAAAGATAAGGATTCAGGTCTTCTGCTGTTTACCTTCGCTCCTGCGCGCACTGCCCTTCTCTCCCCATTTATGTGTTTGTTTGTTTGTCTATCTAATCTTTTGGGTTTTTATTTCTAATGAGGTCGACCAGTTGTCTATTTATTATTTTTTTTACTACGCATCAAGCTGCGCTGCTTGTCTTTGCTCCTGTGTGCTCGCGCATTCTCGCCTTTTCCACTTATTTTTATTTTTGATTTATTTTTGATTTATATTGCCAATTTAAAAAAAAATACGCATCGTGCTGTGCTGTTTGTGTTTGCTTGAGTGCATTCGCGCTCTCTCGCTTTCTCCACTTTACAATTTTTTTTGTTATTATTTATCTATTCCTGAGAGTTTATCTCATTTTTTATTTGTTTATTTAAATGAAGTCGACCAGTTGCCTGCCCTTCCTTCCATTATCCGTCACCGAGACAAACTGAACAAATTTCTGAGGTCGACCTTGTAAAGATAAGGATTCAGGTCTGTCTGTTGTTTACCTTTGCTCCTGCCCGCACTGCCCTTCTCTCCACATTTATGTGTTTGTTTGTTTGTCTATCTAATCTTTTGGGTTTTTATTTCTAATGAGGTCGACCAGTTGTCTATTTATTATTTTTTTTACTAGGCATCAAGCTGCGCTGCTTGTCTTTGCTCCTGTGTGCTCGCGCACTCTCGCCTTTTCCACTTATTTTTATTTTTGATTTATTTTTGATTTATTTTGTCAATTTTAAAAAAAAATACGCATCGTGCTGTGCTGTTTGTGTTTGCTTGAGTGCATTCGCGCGCTCTCGCTTTCTCCACTTTACAATTTTTTTGTTATTATTTATCTATTCCTGAGAGTTTATCTTATTTTTTTTGTTTATTTAAATGAAGTCGACCAGTTGCCTGCCCTTCCTTCCATTATCCGTCACCGAGACAAACTGAACAAAGTTCTGAGGTAGACCTTGTAAAGATAAGGATTCAGGTCTGTCTGCTGTTTACCTTTGCTCCTGCGCGCACTGCCCTTCTCTCCACATTTATGTGTTTGTTTGTTTGTCTATCTAATCTTTTGGGTTTTTATTTCTAATGAGGTCGACCAGTTGTCTATTTATTATTTTTTTTACTACGCATCAAGCTGCGCTGCTTGTCTTTGCTCCTGTGTGCTCGCGCACTCTCGCCTTTTCCACTTATTTTTATTTTTTATTTATTTTTGATTTATTTTGCCAATTTAAAAAAAATACGCATCGTGCTGTGCTTTTTGTGTTTGCTTGAGTGCATTCGCGCTCTCTCGCTTTCTCCACTTTACAATTTTTTTGTTATTATTTATCTATTCCTGAGAGTTTATCTTATTTTTTATTTGTTTATTTAAATGAAGTCGACCAGTTGCCTGCCCTTCCTTCCATTATCCGTCACCGAGACAAACTGAACAAAGTTCTGAGGTCGACCTTGTAAAGATAAGGATTCAGGTCTGTCTGCTGTTTACCTTTGCTCCTGCGCGCACTGCCCTTCTCTCCACATTTATGTGTTTGTTTGTCTATCTAATCTTTTGGGTTTTTATTTCTAATGAGGTCGACCAGTTGTCTATTTATTATTTTTTTTTACTACGCATCAAGCTGCGTTGCTTGTCTTTGCTCCTGTGTGCTCGCGCACTCTCGCCTTTTCCACTTATTTTTATTTTGATTTATTTTTGATTTATTTTGTCAATTTTAAAAAAAATACGCATCGTGCTGTGCTGTTTGTGTTTGCTTGAGTGCATTCGCGCTCTCTCGCTTTCTCCACTTTACAATTTATTTTATTATTTATCTATTCCTGAGAGTTTATCTTATTTTTTATTTGTTTATTTAAATGAAGTCGACCAGTTGCCTGCCCTTCCATCCATTATCCGTCACCGAGACAAACTGAACAAAGTTCTGAGGTCGACCTTGTAAAGATAAGGATTCAGGTCTGTCTGCTGTTTACCTTTGCTCCTGCCCGCACTGCCCTTCTATCCACATTTATGTGTTTGTTTGTTTGTCTATCTAATCTTTTGGGTTTTTATTTCTAATGAGGTCGACCAGTTGTCTATTTATTATTTTTTTTACTACGCATCAAGCTGCACTGCTTGTCTTTGCTCCTGTGTGCTCGCGCAGTCTCGCCTTTTCCACTTATTTTTATTTTTGATTAATTTTTGATTTATTTTGTCAATTTAAAAAAAAATACGCATCGTGCTGTGCTGTTTGTGTTTGCTTGAGTGCATTCGCGCGCTCTCGCTTTCTCCACTTTCCAATTTTTTGTTATTATTTATCTATTCCTGAGAGTTTTTCTTATTTTTATTTGTTTATTTAAATGAAGTCGACCAGTTGCCTGCCCTTCCTTCCATTATCCGTCACCGAGACAAACTGAACAAAGTTCTGAGGTCGACCTTGTAAAGATAAGGATTCAGGTCTGTCTGCTGTTTACCTTTGCTCCTGTGCGCACTGCCCTTCTCTCCACATTTATGTGTTTGTTTGTTTGTCTATCTAATCTTTTGGGTTTTTATTTCTAATGAGGACGACCAGTTGTCTATTTATTATTTTTTTTACTACGCATCAAGCTGCGCTGCTTGTCTTTGCTCCTGTGTACTCGCGCACTCTCGCCTTTTCCACTTATTTTTATTTTTGATTTATTTTTCATTTATTTTGTCAATTTTAAAAAAAATACGCATCGTGCTGTGCTGTTTGTGTTTGCTTGAGTGCATTCGCGCGCTCTCGATTTCTCCACTTTACAATTTTTTTGTTATTATTTATCTATTCCTGAGAGTTTATCTTATTTTTTTTGTTTATTTAAATGAAGTCGAACAGTTGCCTGCCCTTCCTTCCATTATCCGTTACCGACACAAACTGAACAAAGTTCTGAGGTCGACCTTGTAAAGATAAGGATTCAGGTCTGTCTGCTGTTTACCTTTGCTCCTGCGCGCACTGCCCATCTCTCCACATTTATGTGTTTGTTTGTTTGTCTATCTAATCTTTTGGGTTTTTATTTCTAATGAGGTCGACCAGTTGTCTATTTATTATTTTTTTTACTACGCATCAAGCTGCGCTGCTTGTCTTTGCTCCTGTGTGCTCGCGCACTCTCGCCTTTTCCACTTATTTTTATTTTTGATTTATTTTTGATTTATTTTGTCAATTTAAAAAAAAATACGCATCGTGCTGTGCTGTTTGTGTTTGCTTGAGTGCATTCGCGCGCTCTCGCTTTCTCCACTTTACAATTTTTTTGTTATTATTTATCTATTCCTGAGAGTTTATCTTATTTTTTTTGTTTATTTAAATGAAGTCGACCAGTTGCCTGCCCTTCCTTCCATTATCCGTCACCGAGACAAACTGAACAAAGTTCTGAGGTCGACCTTGTAAAGATAAGGATTCAGGTCTGTCTGCTGTTAACCTTTGCTCCTGCGCGCACTGCCCTTCTCTCCACATTTATGTGTTTGTTTGCTTGTCTATCTAATCTTTTGGGTTTTTCTTTCTAATGAGGTCGACCAGTTGTCTATTTATTATTTTTTTTACTACGCATCAAGCTGCGCTGCTTGTCTTTGCTCCTGTGTGCTCGCGCACTCTCGCCTTTTCCACTTATTTTTATTTTTGATTTATTTTTGATTCATTTTGTCAATTTTAAAAAAAAATACGCATCGTGCTGTGTTGTTTGTGTTTGCTTGAGTGCATTCGCGCTCTCTCGCTTTCTCCACTTTACAATTTTTTTTGTTATTATTTATCTATTCCTGAGAGTTTATCTTATTTTTTATTTGTTTATTTAAATGAAGTCGACCAGTTGCCTGCCCTTCCTTCCATTATCCGTCACCGAGACAAACGGAACAAAGTTCTGAGGTCGACATTGTAAAGATAAGGATTCAGGTCTGTCTACTAGTTCCCTTTGCTCCTGCGTGCCCTGCCCTTCTCTCCACATTTATGTGTTTGTTTGTTTGTCTATCTAATCTTTTGGGTTTTTATTTCTAATGAGGTCGACCAGTTGTCTATTTATTATTTTTTTTACTACGCATCAAGCTGCGCTGCTTGTCTTTGCTCCTGTGTGCTCGCGCACTCTCGCCTTTTCCACTTATTTTTATTTTTGATTTATTTTGATTTATTTTGTCAATTTTAAAAAAAATACGCATCGTGTTGTGCTGTTTGTGTTTGCTTGAGTGCATTCGCGCGCTCTCGCTTTCTCCACTTTACAATTTTTTTGTTATTATTTATCTATTCCTGAGAGTTTATCTTATTTTTTTTGTTTATTTAAATGAAGTCGACCAGTTACCTGCCCATCCTTCCATTATCCGTCACCGAGACAAACTGAACAAAGTTCTGAGGTCGACCTTGTAAAGATAAGGATTCAGGTCTGTCTGCTGTTTACCTTTGCTCCTGCCCGCACTGCCCTTCTATCCACATTTATGTGTTTGTTTGTTTGTCTATCTAATCTTTTGGGTTTTTACTTCTAATGAGGTCGACCAGTTGTCTATTTATTATTATTTTTTACTACGCATCAAGCTGCACTGCTTGTCTTTGCTCCTGTGTGCTCGCGCAGTCTCGCCTTTTCCACTTATTCTTATTTTTGATTAATTTTTGATTTATTTTGTCAATTTAAAAAAAATACGCATCGTGCTGTGCTGTTTGTGTTTGCTTGAGTGCATTCGCGCGCTCTCGCTTTCTCCACTTTCCAATTTTTTGTTATTATTTATCTATTCCTGAGAGTTTATCTTACTTTTTATTTGTTTATTTTAATGAAGACGACCAGTTACCTGCCCTTCCTTCCATTATCCGTCACCGACACAAACTGAACAAAGTTTCTGAGGTCGACCTTGTAAAGATAAGGATTCAGGTCTGTCTGATGTTTACTTTGCTCCTGCGCGCACTGCCCTTCTCTCCACATTTATGTGTTTGTTTTTTTGTCTATCTAATCTTTTGGGTTTTTATTTCTAATGAGGTCGACCAGTTGTCTATTTATTATTTTTTTTACTACGCATCAAGCTGCGCTGCTTGTCTTTGCTCCTGTGTGCTCGCGCACTCTCGCCTTTTCCACTTATTGTTATTTTTTATTTATTTTTGATTTATTTTGTCAATTTTAAAAAAAATACGCATCGTGCTGTGCTGTTTGTGTTTGCTTGAGTGCATTCGCGCGCTCTCGCTTTCTCCACTTTACAATTTTTTTGTTATTATTTATCTGTTCCTGAGAGTTTATCTTATTTTTTATTTGTTTATTTAAATGAAGTCGACCAGTTGCCTGCCCTTCCTTCCATTATCCGTCACCGAGACAAACTGAACAAAGTTCTGAGGTCGACCTTGTAAAGATAAGGATTCAGGTCTGTCTGCTGTTTACCTTTGCTCCTGCGCGCACTGCCCATCTCTCCACATTTATGTGTTTGTTTGTTTGTCTATCTAATCTTTTGGGTTTTTATTTCTAATGAGGTCGACCAGTTGTCTATTTATTATTTTTTTTACTACGCATCAAGCTGCGCTGCCTGTCTTTGCTCCTGTGTGCTCGCGCACTCTCGCCTTTTCCACTTATTTTTATTTTTGATTTATTTTTGATTTATTTTGTCAATTTAAAAAAAATACGCATCGTGCTGTGCTGTTTGTGTTTGC